>NC_056731.1:1264387828-1264417828 GCF_019279795.1 Protopterus annectens
CCTAACCCCTGCCATAGAAAGTCAGTTAATATAGGTTCATAGGTTCATAACTGTATACTGGGCTGATTGCCTTGAAGGGTCATTTTAAACCTAGCCAGTAACCCAAGATCAGAAACAAACCCTGTACCTTGTGTCTATGAGACTAAGACTTTAACCATTATGCCAAACTCACCCTCTGCCACTATTCACCCTTTTAGTGATAAATAGAACAAACCAAGAAGGACCATAAGTAAAATTGCCTGCAATCATGTAATTCACAGCCATAAAAAACCAACACATGTAGCAGCCAACCAACAGCACAACAGGGTTGGAAACCATTGAATTATAAACAAAATAAGGGGGTGATGGGCTGGTACTGCCACTTAGTCAGTGTGAAATTCTAGCATCTACTATTACAGGTAAGTAGGATATATGCAACTGTAGTATGCTCATCATTCATACTGCCTCAGTAGCATCTGGGTAGATTACCACAGCTTATCCTACCTAGGAGGAGGAAGGATAAGGATTCAGGAGCCCCTGGAGAATGGTCCTCACAAAGCCTACTCTACAATTTGAGAAAGAATTCAGTTTGTAGTGCTTTGCAATGGTATGTACGGAGGACAAAGTTTCTAAAGTCCAGTCCTTTCCAATATGCCCCTGAAGAGGATAAGGCTCTTGTGGACTGTTCTTTAATCATGCCTGGAATAGATTTACCATGGTGTGACAACAAAATGCAATAGCAGAGGACAACCATTGATAATCATTTGCTTAGAAACAGATTGACCCTTCTTAGCTCCATAAAAGGAAATAAACAGCTGTTCAGCTTTCCTGAAGAGTTTATTTCTGTCAAGGCAGTACCTGAGCTGCCTGTGAACATCCAAAGTATGCAGAATCTTTTATCCCTTGTTTTAGGTTCTGAAAAGAAAACTGGAAGAGTTATGGCTTTATTCATGGTAAATTTAAAACAACTTTTGGCATAAAAGAAGGATTAGTGCATATAACAATCCCATCCTTGTGGAATATCAGATAAGGTTGGCCCACCATGACAACTTGCAGGTCAAAGACTCACCTTGCAGATGTCAGTGTACTAAAACAAATATTTTTCCAAGTGATGATCCTCAAATCAGTTTAAAAGTCAGGTTCAAAAGAAGATAAGGTCAATGTTTCAAAAACAAAGTTGAGATCCCAAGGTGGAGGAATTTGCCTTTGATGGGGTCTCAAGTGCAATGCTCCTTTCATAAACTGTTTGACACAAAAACAGATGCACAAGAGGGATTTGTGGGCATTCAAGCTGAGATAGCTACACAATGCACCTTGATAGATGCATAAGATAAACCATTTTTGAGTAGCTCACACAAATATTTCAAAACCAGAGCGCTAGATACCATACTGGGCCCTCAGATATTGGTTAGCCACCATGCAGAAAACCTCTTCCATTGGTAAACATATGATTTTTAAGTTGCAGGTTTTTTTGCCTCCTTAAATATCTGCTGCACATCCTCATGGGACAAGTGCCTAAAAGGTATTAGTACAGAATCCTCCAGGCTGTCAGTAGCAGGTGCTGTAAGTTCAGCAGATCCAGAGTGTGAGGAAGCTTGTGGTCATTTCCCTTGGCCAATTCCATTAAAAGGAAGAAACACCTTTCCTGGGCCAAAAGAAGGTCACCTCAATGACCTTTGGTAATTCTTTATGAATCTTCCAAAGTACCTTGGATATTGGTGGAAATGTGGAAATGCATAAAGAAAACCTCCCGTCCAAGGGAATGAGAATGCTTCTGTCCTCCAAGCATTGCTGCAAGGATGTCTTAAACAGAAGTTTTCCAATTGTCTGTTTTGAAAGGAGGCAAACAGATCTATTTGGAGTATTCCCCACATCTGAACCAAATCCAAGCAGACCTCCAGAGAAACCACAGCTGAGTTAGCTGACATGGAAGCAAAGCTCAGAGTACACCTTGTATTTTCTTATATCTTTTTAGGAACTGGTTCACTAGCCAAATGGGGTTTTACAGACAGTTTTATAGATGTCTTTTAAGGGTGGTAACACAGGACGAAGAGCCAAAACATTTGAAATCTCATCAGGTATAAGATCATAAACTCTGCCAATCTATGGGGTAGATCCCAATTATTTCCAGTCAAATACATCTCTAAACCTAACTAGCATTCATGAAAAGTAAATACTTGGGTTTATGAACCTGTTCACCTTCTGAAGGATAATATTGGATAGGCTCAGAGTGTTCTCTACTGTCTGTATCAGAGTTTCCATCAAAATCTGCAATGCTAAACTGATCTCTAGAGCAGGTAGCCCAATAGTCATTTGGAATAGCAGCATAGCCTCCAAGATTAGCTAACTGCAAAACTCTCTTAGCTAAGGAAAACACATCAGAATTATACATGATAACTTGATTATCTGATGTGTTAAAATTTCTGTTTATTCTTACCATGAACTACAGTTGAGGCCAAAATATCTAGTGGCACAGTATTATGTCTGGCAAGGTCTCACTTATCCTGGACCTTTCCTGCACCTAAATGTTTTTTTTCCCATATCTGAACTCACATACTGTAACAGCCCTGGAAGATGTGTCTAACCCCTTTACCATAGAGGGTTGTGGGCTCACACTAGAGAGTGATAAGAAAAAAGGTAAGTGGTCTGTGGGCCAGCTTAAGGCAACAATAGATTTGCAAACCTTAGGCTGAGACATAATTCTTTTTCTTTTTAGATACAACTGGATTTGATTGGGGGGGGTGGGGGCAGTCGTATCAGGATCCATCAAGTCAGGGTAAAAAAACCCAGGCAGAATAATACACTGACACCATTAAAGGCTGCCTGACAGCAGCAATAATAAAAAATATAATCTGTATTCCCACACAGCCAATAGGAGTAAACTGCATAAATTATACCAGAAACAGTTTAAACTGTGCTAAGCCTTGTTCTACAATCTACATAATGTAGTAGACAGCACACATAGTCATACTACCAATTAAAATTCACCACTCTAAAAAGTAATAAAAATCAAATATATGCCCTTAAATCATATAGAACCCTTTTAAAACAGCATAAATGCTTAGAGATTCCCATGCTTGAAATGAAAAACTCCCCAAAGAAAATGCAAATAAATTAATTTGTGTTAAAAAACATGTTTTAATGATAAAAAAATGGCTGTAGTAGTTTTAAACCAGTAGTACATATATAAAAAAAATTAAGAAAATTTTGAAAAAAAAATACAGTATTGTCCTGACAAAAACCTCAAAATGAAGCAGTTAAACAACAGAAACAATAGACCTCTTGGTACCCTGCTACAGAATTTTAGTTTCCCAGTGCAAGTCATAAAACATTTTAGCAAAGTCACATAACCACTTAAAAGCAGTATTGCGCATACAAATAACACAACAGTAAGTAGAATTCCCAGAAGAATTAAAAGCATTAATAAATAGCCAGTATATTAAAATTAAAAAGTTAGCACACACACACACACACACACACACACAAATATATATATATATATATATATATATATATATATATATATAAAATAAAACAGAAAGAAAATAAAGGTATATAATAATAAAGAAAAAGTGATATTCCCAAAAGGATCTTATCTGAGTCCAGAAGCTGTGTTTCACCAAAGCAGGTAGCTGAGCAGATTCAACTGTATGAGTCCTACGGGTGGCACAGAAAACTGAATAACTGACTTTCTGTGAGGAGTTAGGCATCCCCTGATGGGAGAGGCATTAGCCAAATCTCCAACACAGAGAGTCAGAGGAGGGAATCCTGAGCTCTAGAAAGCTATTTGTGTAGGTGTTTAGTGCAGGCACAGAACTCATATGCCACTGAGGCAGTGTGAATGATGAAAATTTTATTTTTTGTGGCATGTTGAACATATAATATGATACTTGTGCTTCTATTTTCCAAATCTAATTTGGTAGCTAATAAAATAAAATATATATCTGGTTAGGATTTTTGTTTCAGATTTCTACTATACCTTTTTAGTAATATTTTACTTAGTTTATTCTTTAATTGTATATTTGTCCAGAAGAATTATTTTCTTGAATATGTGGCAACTCTGAAGTTTCTGTCATTCAACATGAATAATATTAAAAATGGTAATAAAATAAGAGCTTTATTTAAATATTTAGAGTTAAAGCAGATATATTTCTTCAAGAAACATATTTAATACAAAAAGATATTCAAATATTAAATAATAAAAATTATGAAGGCCTTGTAAAAGAAAGCTAATGTTATACCAAATATTATATATCTGTTTATAGAGAGTCTAAAGGTATGCTAGCTATAGTGGTTTTAAAATGCCACAACAGAATATTTACTTTAGCTAACAATTCTTTCTTTCAGGGTTTGGAGCAATTTTTTCAAGAAATTCTTCAAATTACACTAAATAGCATGAAAGACAGTTTGGTTATTGGGATAATTTTAACCGTATATTTTGATAAAGATTATACCAAAACTAGTAATCAGAAATTCAGTAGCTGCATAGGTAGTTACTAGGTTTGCCGTCAGTCCAGGGGACCATTGAGAGTCCTAAGCCAAACTCCCATTTTCCTCAAGCACTCTCAGGATAAATGATTTACGCAAACTCACGCAGTAGGCAAATAATCAAACCCTCTACCACATGAACTACAGCTCACAGCCTTAACCCTTTGTGCCAACTGCCAACAGCTGGGAGAAACTGAGTAGCCAATATGAATCTAAAGGCACATTGAAATCTACAGAACTGAAACCTCTCTTTAAGAATTATTAATTTGCTCTTGATACACAGTCAAGAGCTAATAGAGTTTACATTTCTAATTCTCTTTGTAACAAAGCTGAAAATATTAAAGTTATACTTTGTCCTTTATTTGACTGCAATGCTATATAGTTTTACAAGAATACATGTTAATATGACCAAATTAAAAGACTTTAAGGATTGTATTCCACTTGAGATTAAAAAATAAATCAGTTTTAATTGCAATGCAGAGGATGACATTGTAATGGTACGGGATGTGATACAGTAAAATTATAATTTTTGACAAAATAAAAGCTTGGTGTACTAGGAAATATAAAAATTAGGGCTAACATTAAATTAATTCAAAATAAATTACATGAGGCTAAGTTGAGTGTACAAAGAGGAGATAAAGATAGTATAAAATTAATTTAAAAATGAAATACAATGTCATAAACTATAAGACTGCAGTTGCTTTGGAGAAAGTAACACTATATTGTTATGCAGTTAATCTGAAAGGTTTATTCATATTGGCAAAAAGATCAAAGATATTCTCGAGGGATTCTCAAATAAAATGCATTAATAGACCAGGAACAAAGAAACAAACAATGTTTTGATAACAAGGCTATATTATGCTTTTTTTTTTACTTTTTAAGAACATATAATTAAAAGTTAAAGGAGTCCTCCAGATGAATCTATATTGAAATCTTTTTGAGCAAGAACATAAAATCTAAACAATCGGAGGACCAGGTAAAACTCTAACTATTGCTGAAATTAAAGAACAGATTAAGAAATTAAAAGCTAACATAACTCCAGGGTTAAATATTCTAATCCCTGCAATGTATACATCTTTGTCACAAGATATTAACCCTTTAATTAAAAAGTGTTTTTATTAATATAGAAATGTAACATAATTCCTGCTTCTTGGAAATAATTAATACCCCAGAATTCTAGAGCTGCTCTCAAGCTAATCCCTTTGGCATTTTTTCAGTTCTAAAATACAGGAAAAAAATCTGAATCATGTTCATCTTACAGGCCTATTCATTTACTCAGTATAGACTATAAAATGTACATGTTCACACTAGCTACTAGAGTAAAACAATTCAAACACATAGAATTAATAAAGATCAAACTAGTTTTACTATTAGATGCCAGACACAAAATAATACCAAGAGAATTTTTTCTTTAATAGATTTTAGCTAACTCAAATAATGAGAAATTGGCCATTACACATTTTATACATTATGAAGCCTTTTGATTTAATAGATTGGGCTTATTTATTTAAAAATTTAACATTACATATTTTCGTGAAAAAATTACAGGCTTTTTGAAAATATTTATATAAATATTCAAAGTCATAGGTTCATAGGTAGGTACTAGGCTATCTGCCCGAATGCATTTATAAGCCTAGCCAGAATGTGTTAACTTTCGCAACCCCCTTAGATTAGTTCCCTGTGCCTCTGTCCAGCAGAGCCACTAAAGTGATCCCCGAGGTAAATTTTCTGTTTTCCATCCACTTGTCAAGGTTTCTTTTGAAGAGTGTTAGTGAGGAGCTCTGCCTAATGTAGATTGGAATCTTGTTCCAAAGCATGGGAAGTATCTGGGACAGGAATATATCCCTCCAGCATGTCCTATTTATTGTTGTGGGGAGGTTTAGATCCCTAGAGCATGTGGCTCGAGGAGATATGGTTTTCTTTAGGTGGAGCATGGCCATCAATTCTGGGTTGGACATGGCCTTGTATGTCAGGCAGAGATCACCTCTGAGCAGGCAGTATGCAACCGAGTACAGCTGGAGTTTCTTCAGTCGAGCTGCATAAGACATCTGTTTGAGACCAGTGATCCTCTTGGTGAGGTACTTCTTTGGTCTTTCCAGCTGTTGCAGGTGTCTTGTAAGGTACATCCCAAATTGGGTGTTGTACTCTATGATGGGTCTGATGAGTGATGAGCAGTGGGGCACAATGACCTCATTTGATCTGGATGCAAACCCTTTTGTGATTAGGTGGGCCACATAGAAGTATTTTCTAACCACTTTGGCAATGTGATTATCAAAGGAGAGATTACTATCTACTTGGGTCCCCAGATCCCTTATTACGTCTTCCATATTTAGGGGACTTCCACCTATGTGGTAGTTTGTGGGTATTTTGTTTTTTCCAAAGGGGATGACTATGCACTTTTTGGCATTTAGCTTGAGGCCATGATTTTGACACCAGGTATCCGTCTCAGTGAGACCCTTTTGGAGGATGTCTGTGTCAGCCAGAGAGTCAGTTATAGCCCCTAGTTTGTAGTTGTCTGCAAACTTGATCAGCCATAGTCCTCCTGTGCTTGCCTGTACATCAGAGAAGTATATGCTGAACAGGAGAGGTCCTAGGAATGAGCCCTGGGGAACGCCACTTGTAACCAGTTTAGAGTCGGACCTAGCTCCCACAACTCTCACCATGTGGGTTCTGTCCATGAGCCAATTGGCAACCCATCTTGTGACATAGGGGTTTATGTTCAGGCTGGTGAGCTTGCCTATAATACCTTAATGGGGAATGGTGTCAAAGGCCTTTGCGAGGTCTAGGTAGGCTGTGTGCACCACCTTTCCCTCGTCTATAGCCTTGGTAACTGTCTCAAAGAAGTCCACCAGGTTTAAAAGGCATGATATGTCCTTAACAAAGCTAAACTGGGTAGGGTCCAGTGTTTGGAGGTTCCCAGTGTCTCTGTTAATGAGTTCCATGGTGATGTGCTCCATAGCCTAGCAGACCAAGCTAGTCAGGCTTATAGGGCGATAGTTCCCGAGGTCTGTTGTGGCTCCTCCTTTGTGAAGCAGAATAACCATTGCTGTTTGCCACTCTATGGGTACATAGCCTGTGGAGAAGCTGCGTTTGAACAGTGTGTTTAGGTGAGGGGTTAGTTCATCTTTGAGCTCGTGTAGGATGCAGCCTGAGACACCGTCCGGTCCCATTGATGCTGTGTTTTTGGCTTTGGAGAGAGCTGTTTTAACCTGAGTGTCTTTGATTTCAGGGGATCTACATTCTTCTGGTATGGTTATGGGCCCTTTTGGGGGTGAGAGGGGGGTGAGGTTTGCACTGAATCTGTCTGTCAGGATGTTGGCGATATCAGTCGGTTCAGTGTATTTTGTGCCATTCTGCACTAACTCTGAGCAGATCTGAGCATTGCCACTTAGATTCTTGACATAGCTAAAAAATGCCTTGTGGTTATCCTTGGAGTCCTTGGCAATTTTTCTTTTGAAGCTAGTCTTAGATGATTTTATGAGGGATCATAGATTCTTGCTGATACTGATCAGGGATGTCTCTCTTTCTTGGGATTTTGCTTTTTTATGTACTAGTTTCCTCCTTCTGTTCTATAGCTTGTTTATGGCAGGGGTCCTCCAGACTGGCTTCCTTTTCTTGGAGGAGTGAGTCTTGGTTTTGCTTGGGATAGCACGATCCATGCATTCTTGTAGGTGCCTGTAGAATGCATTAGTAAAGGATTTTGCAGCTTGGACAGCGTTGTTCTTTAGCATGGGAGCTTTGAAACTTTCCATCTCAGTCTTACGTAACGTGAAGTTTGCTTTTGAAAAGTTTTTCATGGCAGTTTCCTTGACCAGGGGTGGAGGCGGAATGTGGATATCCAGAGTGATTTGTTTATGGTCAGATCTAACCAGCGAGGGGTTTACCTCTGGTGTGGGACACCAGTCGCACTTGTTGGTGATGACCTTGTCCAATATGTTGTCATCTCTGGTAGGAGTGTTGACCAGTTGATCCAGGGTGTTTGACTTTATAAATTCTAGGAAATGTTGGGCAAGGGAATTGTTACTTGAGTAGTTCTCCTAGTTAATGTTTGGGTAATTGAAATCACCCAATATTAGGGTGTTTGGTAGGACCTTTATGTTTCCCGGTGTTTCCAGAAACGCGGAATGGGGGTCCTGGGACATGGTGGGTGATCTATAGCAAGCTACAATTTGAATTGCAGTTTGCCCATTGTTAGTTGCACATGGATGATCTCTGAAGCATTGTGCTGTGCCACTAACCTGGAGGTGTGGGTATCCTTGATGAATATGGATATGCCCCCGCCTTTTGTATTTTGATCCCCGTTCTGTGGCCGAAATGTATGGTATGAGTTGTAGCTTGGTAGTGCTGGGGTGCTCTCTGGAGCCTTAAACCAGGTTTCTGTTACTGCACATATATCAATTTTTTCCATACTGAGGAGTGCCTCAAGTGCGTGCATTTTGAGGTTTAGACTTCTGGCATTGAGTAGCATTACCCTCAGTTTTTTGTTACTTGTGCTATTTATGGCGGTGGGTTTGTCTTTTGAGCCTTGCCTAAAAAAGGCACTATGGGGGTGGCAGGAGCCTTGGCCAGTATTCAAAAGCCTAAGGGTGACAGGTGCAAGCCGTCTCTAGCGAAGCAGCGTGGCTTGTCGAGCATGTCATCCTAGGCGGACAGACACTGGATCCCCATTGAATGACACCATAAACTTAGCCAATTGTTGAAATTGATCATTTTTTCTTTATACCGTGGTATCATTCTTGATGAGGGCAGGATGCTACTCAGGGTCAGGGTCATACTGGTCTGGGCTACTTGATCAGAGAGCTCTTCCATGTCTCTTTTCATGTAGTCCAGGGAGGTACGGCTCAGGTCATTCACACCAACATGAACAATGACAGAGTCATATTTGTACTTGTTCTGGAGTGACCTGAGTGCGTGTTATGTGGCAGATCCTGGGCACCTGACAGGCAGCTAACAGTAACCTTCTCCTTGTTCAGCCTAGTGAGTGGGACGTCAGTGTGCCTGACTATAGAGTCACCTATTACTAGTGTGTTGGGTATATTATTTTGCCTTAAGGGCTGTGATTGCATGGCACACTGTTTTTTTGAAGTATGTGTTTCATGGTTTGTGTTGGGGGTGGAGGTTCTTGGATGTCTGCTTTGGAGGTCTCTGTTGCTTTTGCAGATTTTTATTTAGAACCTCCGAGTATGGTTTTGTGTATTTATGTGTGTGTTTTGCTTGTGCTGGTTTAATGGGTCTATGTGAGACTGGTGGTGTGATGCAAGTATTTCCCTTCTCTTCTTGACTGTCTGATCCAGTATTGGGTTGAGAGAGCTTAACCTCCAGTTTGGCTGTATAATTGCATCTCTCGCATGTATTAGTGTTTGGTGGTAGGAGGAGAGGGTTGTCTGTGTACATGAGGCAGTTGTAACATTGAACCTATGAACCTATGCCTCAAAATGCCCAGATTCACCAGTTGGACTGGAGAGTACACCTGAAACTGCCCTTTGGATATGCCTGGATAGGTACAGTGAACTGTTTTACTGATTGGCTGGTAAGGTAGAATAGAGAGCCTTGTGCTTCTGTACAGTATGGGGGGGTCTAGTGCTAGGGTCTATAAGTACTTGCTATGAGTTTTGAGCAAGTGCCGGGCTGAGAAATGAATGGCTTGAGTGCTTTAGTTGAAAGTTTGTCTAGTTCTAAGGGAAAAATTGAAGAGGAGACTTTGTGAAGCCAGGAATAGTTATACCCTAGCTAACCGCATATATATTAAATTAGGGAGCTATTTATCAGAATCTATTAATATTGCAAAAGGAACTAAGCAAAGGTGTTTGATGTGTCTTTTTTGTTTACTGTAATTTTATAGTTTATACTTTTGACATGTATATAAGATTAAGAACTGATATAGAAGATTTTAGGGAAACTAATAATTGCACATAAAAATCTAATTGTTAGTAGATAGTACTCTTTTAATAGTAGAATATATTAATGAAGTAATAACACAAATAAATGATGCTTTAAACATATTTGAAAGCTCATCCTAGTTAAATTTAAACCCTAATAAAAGTGAAGCAATTTTAATAGATCAAAGTGTTGACTTTTTTAAACAATCTAATTATAGTTAGGATGAACAAAAATAGATTACTTAAAAATAACTTTGGATTAATTATGGAAAACATTTAGAATCTATGCAGTTATTAATATAACATTATTTACCTAGATTTCTTAATGTTTTGCAATGTATATGATTACCAAATAGAGCAAGACTTCATAAAATAAATGTAATATTTATGAATTTCTTATTGTATTGTAATAAGTCTAGAGTTGCATATAGAAATCATGTATAGAGTTCATATCAGACCTTGGGATGAGTCAGATTCCATAAAGCTCATGGAATCCAGCAAAGTTCATACAGTTTTGCTCAACATTTGCAGATAACCCAGTAAATGCAAATATGCCTCAGTGTACAGAGAATAATACCGTGTGAAGCAGATTTAACCCACAACATCTATGCAATCTCAAGCAGTCACTTCAAATTTGTATGTCAAGAAAGGTTGTTCATAAACTGAGATATGTATGTGTGTTACAAATATACATCTATGGAAATTATACAAGCTCAATGCAACTTAGTGAAAATTACTAAAGGAAATGAGATGTGCAGCAATCTCGCTAGGAAGTGGCAAATATCCAAAAACAATTACAGATATCATTGTAATTCGTAGAAGGATTATATAAATACACTAATCACAATTTGCAGACCCTAATGGAATCCACAAAATTTCTGATTAAAAAATTAATTAATGTGAAGTGCAATCACGGCCACCTCATTATGGCCAACAATAGCTAATAATGGGTGCAAGACATGTGGAGAACACAGTCAATGCATACACACAAGGAAATGGCATTATAGAAACGCAGATGGAGCAAGGATGAAAAAGAGGAACATGCAAGATTTATGGTGAAATATGAAGGTCTGAGGGAAAGTCATAGGGTCATGGGTATTTTTTGGTGGTAATAGATCTCATTTTTTTGTTTTTTGGAAAACAAAAGGAATGTAAAAGACAGGAAAACAGGAGAAGGGTAAAACAGCAGGTATAAGTGTACATCAAACATCATAATACATAGCAGACAAAAATTTGAAATAAACATAAAGGAGAGGTAAGGTACATAGAAACACATTCAGATTATACAACATCGGTGAAGGAAAATGGACAAACAGGGTAAGGATGCATACCAGACACGGTGCGATGGAGACCTACATATGTACCTATGCACAACTCACTGCTGAGATGTTGCAAACTGTGTGATAGTCATAGCAGAATGTGTATGATCGATGGTAAGTATGTATTGTAATAAAAATAAATGTGGAATGCAGTACATACTGGATATTGAATCCGTCATCAACTAGTCTGACAGCAGTGCATGTTTAAGCCAAGTAACAGTACAGATGAGCAAAACCAGCCTAGGAAATGGAGGAGAAGACAAGCAGAGGATAGACTAGAACTCCAAACCCTGCATGTGAAAGGCAAACAACCAAGCACAGCGCCAAACAGCAGTACTATAACGAAATAAGAACGAGGCAGTCTAATGCACAAATAAGTGTACACAACTTAAACATAGATGAAATGTGATCTATTTGTCAAAGACTTATGCCATGTCAGAAGCACTGCAGATGGGTTTTCAGGAAGACAATGTATGTGCGTGACTTGCAATGAATTAACATGATCCTATCAGAAAGAAATGTCAGCACACATGCACTCACCAGTGACATGGGATATTATGTTAATAGTGAGACATGTATGAGTAATGACAATTAAGGAATATGCATAGGAAGGAAGAAAACTAATTTCCGCATAATGCTCAACACACAAGTATAACACGAACAATGACAGAATCCAATCGACTGCCAGCACCTTGCATGCATATGCCTTGCATGTGTATGATGCACAACAGTTGGCACAAGGTACTATTGCAGCAGTAAAACTACATGACAATAATGACAATGTAGAGGAAGGTGAACATACACATAACATATGCCATGTATATGTACATATTGAGGAAGGGAGACGGACAACACAGGCCCACATCAATGAGGAAATGCCAGCAATAGAAAGTAGGTATACACTAAAGCGGAACAACCTTATTAAAGGGGACCACATAAAGTGATGTGGAAGTCCTCCAAAGCTACATTGAAGCAAGTAGCAAATATATGTCACATGGGCAAATTGGATTGCTGATGGCTATAAACATGCCTGTGTACAAATGAGAAGAACATAGTAATGTGCATCTGTTAAACAGCAAGATGCATTGGTAAACACACAAAAAAGTCATCATCACATACACACACATATTGTCATGCAAACATAATAAAAAAGGCACTGCAAACACTGTTATTGATATAAATAGTGCCATTCATGAATAGAACTGATAAAAGGACAGTCCTAGGAACAACAGTACAACACAGAACAATGGAATAACTGTATGTACACAATGTTTGCGTGTTAATCATAATAAGTGCATATACATGTCCATCTATGTAAATCATTGCATATGCACTATGAAAACATACACATTGGCATGTATACAAACCTGTTTATGCATGCTCTAAGATAAGATATTCTCAAAATGACTGGCTATTTACATAAGGATAAACAAGGCATAACCTCTGCATATTCACTAAATAGACCAGTGAATGCCTATGCAGTATGTGTAGAATACCTGTTTTTATATACCAGTCACAGTAATTTAATTTAACATGGCACAATGTTTGCCACTACCTGCCACACACAAAGCCATTGTGCCAATGTGACAGCATGATGCAACAATGGTACAAAAATCAGATAAACAAGGATCTACTATGTTGCTGAACATACATAATAGAGCAGCAACCAGTAGAGAAATAAGTGCAATGTATACACATGGATGGCATGCAAATACATGCAACAGACCCACCTCACTGTTATTCCACCTAAGTATTCACTACAACAACACAAACAGAACAATTGTGTCTCACTTGAATCATGGTAACTACAAGAGTCATATTAGTCAAATACAGGGCCATAATGCATTAGACATAGCAAAATTATGCTACACTGCATGCATAAAAGTACAAACACACAGAGAAGTAAGGAGTAGCACCCCTAGCCATATGGAGCAATGTATGCAGTAATATAGAATATCATGTACATTTAATTGATTACTGCATGTGAAATGTGATAATGTGCATCATGCAGCAGCAACACAACACATATAACATGATATGTGCAGTGTACGGTAGGACATATATCAGAAAAGCATGACAGCAATGTGCGATGCCCTCACAATTGTGCCTATACAGTACATAGTTGGCTATGGGAAACACCATGGCAGCAGCATTATATAAGTGGCTCACACAGACAATTACTTATGGTCTTGAGAGGCTACCCTGATGGGGTCAGACATCAAGAACGATCTCTCTAGTAATCTCCTGGAAGGAGTAGCACTTGGCCCGTACCATGTCCTGGTAAAAGTTGCCTATCAGGTCCCTCATCTATGTCTGAAAGACATATGTCACCACCTCACAAATTTGGTCCTGAAAATTATTTCCTTGACATGGTGATGGATGTCTTCTATGGTGAGCAGCAGGAATGATGACATGTTCAGGTCCCAGTCAGTCATCATTGTCATCATCAACCCTCATCATGGCCATCCTCAGGGTTCTTGGAGTCCAGTTTGCATGGCAGTGGTCTGGCACATCATCGACTTCTCCATATGACAGGATAAATATAAGGGAAAAACACAAAATAAACAAATTATTGATGACCCAAAAAAGTTTTACAGAGAACTGGGAAATAAGGTAAAAGGAATAGACAGACCACCAAAAAGAGAGGAAGTAGATACATTTTGGAGAAGTATCTATGAAGATCCTGTGGAACATAACAAAGATGCTAAATGGATAGAAGAAGTAAAAGAGAGAATAAGAAGTTTAAAGGTACAGGATATGAAATGGGATGAAATAACAACTAGAGAGATTGAAATAAAGTTGAGAAAAGCCTCTAACTAGAAAACCCTAGGCCCAGATGCAGTCCCTAACTTTTGGCTTAAAGTATTAACTTCTTTGCACGATGATTTAGCCATAAGTAAGAACTATTTATATATGCACCCCAAACACACACCACACTAGTTAACAACAGGAAAAACAATGCTCTTACTTAAGAGTGAACCTGCAAGCTACCCTAAAAATTAGACCAATAACTTGTCTTCCGATAACGTACAAACTATACATGGGAATTGACGCTGACAGAGTTTAGTCATTTAGAAGAAAACTCAATTATGGCAGTAGAACAAAAGGGCAATAAAAGAAAGCCATATGGAACAAAGGACCATTTGTTGTTAAACAAAGTTATAGTGGAGAATTGTAAGAAGGAGAAGAACCTAAGTATGGCATGGATTGACTACAAAAAAGCATTTGATAGTATCCCACATTCATGGATAAAAGAATGCTTAAAAATGTATAAGATACACCCTACACTGATTGATTACATTACAGTAACCATGAAACAGTGGCAGACCACTTTGCAATTAAGCCATGATAAAGGACAGATTATTATCCCAGGGATAAAAATTCAAAGGGGGATATTCCAGGACGACTCTCTGTCACCCTTGTTATTCTGCCTTGCCATTAACCCATTAAGCTGCTTACTTAACAGCCTAGGCCATGGCTACAATTTAGCTTCTAGAAAACAACAAAGTCTAATGACTTCTCGTCTTCTCTTTGTTGATGATTTAAAATTGTATAGCTTATCAGATGAGGAACTAAAAGCACAGCTGCAGGCTGTCAAAACTTTTTCAGATGATATCAGAATGTCATTTGGTCTTGATAAATGTGCAAAAGCGACCTTTAAAAAAGGAAAATTGCAGCACCAGGAAAACATCAGTTTGGGACAAGAATGTGATATAAAAGAACTAGAGCAAGATGGGGTGTATAAATACTTGGGAATTGATGAAGGATCAGCAATAAAACATGAACAAATGCAAATAAGGCTTAGTAAGGAGTCCTTTAGAAGACTTAAATTAATCATTGACACCTAGGAACAAGATCCAAGCTATAAATCAATTTACACTTCCTGTCCTAACTTATAGTTTTGGAGTGATTGACTGGCCCCAAAAAGTGTTGGATAGACTGGATATCAAAATAAGAAGGATGCTGCATGCTCACCAAATGATTTGTAAAAATCAGTGTATACCAAGATTATATATCCCCCATTCTGAAGGAAGGATGAGCCTCCTTGAAATTGATTACATGTATAGATCTGCAATCGTGGGACTCCACACATATCTATTGACCTCACAAGATCCAAATGTGGTGAAAGTTTTGAAACATGAGGAGAATAAATCTAAGATGACATCTCTGCTTAATTTAACAGAAGCATATCGACGTCAAGCAGGAATGGAAATCAAACCAGAAGTGGATAAAAATCAGGCAGCAACTGAATGTGCCAAAAAAAAAAAAGAAAGAATATAAGGTGAAGGACCAGATGAGAAGGCAAGAAATGTGGAAAAAACATATAGTTGCAAGTATAAAAAAACTTCTGGAAGAGCCTCATGTTGATCAAGAGTGAATGCAGGAATGGTTAAGGAGAGGTGAATTTACATCAAGAAATGAAAGGTTAATATTGGCAGCCCAAGATAGTGGGCTGTGTACACGCTGGTTTACTAAGTCCATTGAACATGTGGGAGAAACAGACATATGTAGGTTTTGTGGAACCGAGTTGGAAACAGTTACACACCTTATTGCTGGTTGCAATGCTCTAATGGCAGAGGGACTGTATACTGAAAGGCATAATAATGTGGCGAGATTGTTGCACTGGAGATTGTGCAAACATTATGGTATGCTGAAAAACGTTGGGAACATGAGCCACAGAGAATCATAGAAAATGATGAAGTTTACATCACATGGGATCACCCAATACCAACAGTTTAAGAAAAGAAGACAAAAGTAGCACTGATCAGTGAAATTGCCACACCTAGTGACTATAGTGTCTTGGGTACAGAGAGACACAAAGTCATAAAATACCTTGATCTGCAGGCAGAAACGAGAGCCATGTGGAAGAAAGATACCCAGACAGTTCCAATTTTAGTAGAAGCAACTGGTCTTATAAAAAAGAATTTACAATCATATTTAGATATGTTACCAATTCATGTAACACCGTATGAATTGCAGAAGGAGTCATTGCTGGGCACATTGCAGGTACTGCAAATAGCACTTTTGGCTAACATCAAAGAGTGAAATAATACTAATTTCATGAACTTTAATCGTACTCTGACTTAGGAATGGGGTCCATTCCCGTCATGGTATTAGAAACCCAAAGACTTGGAGAAATAAAAAAAAACAGGAGAACCACCAAGAGTACTACGCTCTGTCAAAGTTCAACATATTAAAAAAATCGTACATACATAATACTTATTCCCCAAAAGTTATGAGTACATAACATGTCATATACAAACTGTCACAATCTACATGTGGTAACTTTCTGTATGTGATATTACAGTACTGTATTATCCTATGCAACTTTATCAATGTATGTGATGAAAGGCATAAATTCAATCCTTAACAATGTACAAAATGGTGTTTAACATATATCACACTCGTGCAAAACAGGTCTGTCATAAAATATGATCAGATGTGCAGCTACATAATGTTAAGGACAGTATATGGCATGCAGTTAACATGATCAAAACATATGTGACAAGACATATAATATGTTTGCTCAAGGTATATCACAATACAGTACAGAAGTCATTAAAACTTAATTGTCAGGCGATATGGACCATAAGGTGTAGTTAGACTTTGCACAACAACAAAATTGTGAGACTAGCAGGTGTATGGTCATGGTCATGCAACATTCCCAATGTCCTATTATCCATACATGCTGATGATATGACTAGAAGGACATGTGTGGGCCACTGTGTCACTCACTGTCAGTATGTTACTCCAGTACATTACATGGCATGCAATTCACAGTTTATCAGAGATGATGCTATTACTTGTTTAATTACAAACATAGCCATCAGTATGCATGCAAAACACACATGTGCACAGCCAGCAGACATATGTATCATGACATACCAAGACAAGGATGCCATGATACTGTGGCATGCAACACTATGTTTCTCTGTTCCAAAAGACTTGCTGCACTGTAAGCTCAAAGTGATACTGACAGCATACTAGATGGAATGGGGCCTGTAGTATAACCCAGTTTATATGTAGGCCTTACAACAGTGTCAGTCAGAAAATCCTTACTTACATGGGCCACTATTCATATGTGCGATTCACACATTTATGTTGAGGTATCAAGATGTCAATTATTTTCCACTATAAAGTAGTTTTATATTTAAGTATCGTGTCATGTTGAGATCCCCTGAACAACATATGTTTATTCTAAATATATAGTAAGAACAAGCAATGATAAACTTAAAAGTTATATACAAATGAGATGTACAATGCAACATGACATGGTTAATGCCTGCCATCACAACATCATAGAACTGATATGGAATACAAAACCGTAGAATACCTGGACAATCATAACCACAGTGACAGCATATGACATCTACAAGTTTGGGTCATGAGACACATTTTATTGTTCATCAACAATTGTATCACTGTCAGTACCTACATTTGCATTATGCTTACATACAATTAAAGCACTGTAATGATGATGATGATTGTAATATGTAACACGTCAGATATTACCAAATAAACATGAGTAGCTTTTGGCACAACAGTGATAGAAAACAGTATGTAATTTTGTTTTAAACAAAGCAATACAGTGGGGTTACACAGAATTGCAAAACAAGTGAAACTATGTGAAACTAAAGTACATGTCAGAAAATATCTGCAGACAGCCATTCAATAATAAAATAGGCAGGCTATGCACAACATAACTACAAATAAGCACCACCACCTGCTGTGCATACGGCAGGAACAGCACAAACAACTTCGACATGAAACAGTCCAAGTAAAAGCACTACAGTTACACACAGATGCCTGTTATTTAGGATGTAACAACAAAAAAGTATAACTTGCAGTTATCAAACATACCCTGCTTATAACTCCAAGATCAAATATATGCAATTATTTATAATAAATCTACAACTATTCCACTTACATTGCAGATGCATTATGGGTAGTCAGGCATTAATATTAGCATGCCTGAAGGTGCAATCAATACACATTGAAAATTGATTTTTTTAACTACGTTATGAGTTTTTGGAGGAAATAAATGTTGACAGTTATAATATATGTGTCTCCTTCTGTTGTTCTTCAGCCTGGGCATACTCTCAATGTACAGATAACGATTATTGGTATGATCTTCATCACCTGCAAACAAGAAAAAAGGATGTATTTCTGCCATGGAAGGAGTATGTTAGGTCAATATATAATAATTGCTATGTGTAAGATGACAGTGCAAATCACATCAGCTAGCTTTGACATGAAACACAGTTTCAGATTCAGTTATTGCTGTGTCACTCTCCCACACATACGAGGAATACTATATACAAACTGGAGGAAATGAGATTCAAACCTACAGTTCTCATCTATGTTTGCATTACAACCCTGACTCCTACCTGCCTAGTTAATCCATCCTGGTTGTGCTTGCCTAGATTGATGGAAGTTAAAAAATTCAACTGTATGAATATGCAGGGAAGAATTAAACACATGACTTTGTCCTATTAATTTACAAGATGAGTAAAAGAAAAGTACAACTGATGTCTTATACAATCTTGCGTGCATATTAGCACATTACTCACAGCAATAACAAACAGCTATAACACTTCAGAGTTTGGGTCTATGTTAAATTATCGAACGCTTAAAAAAGCAAATGATGATTTATCGAACCCATGTAAGAGAAAACTTACAATCTTGAATGCTTAGAACAGTGATTTTTTCCAAGGGAAAAAAAATCACTGTTCCACAAAACAAAAAAAAAAAGAAATAATTGTGAAACATTACATAAAGTGGGGGGCTTTGCACCCCACACCCCCCTACTTAAATATACCAACTCCGACATTGCACTACAGTCACAAAAATGGCAAAGTAATAAAAGCGGCCAAGCGATTTCTTTCCCAGGGAAAGAATTTGCTTATATGCCATTTCGTTATTTTGCCTTTTTGTGCTTTCAAGTTCGATCAAGACGCATTCAAAAGAATGCATCTTCGATCATTTAATAGGAACCCCAGAGTTCAAAGTGTCATACTTTGTAATAAAACATATGACTGCACTTGAAAGACATAACTGCACAGTAATTCTTGTTCATTAGTTGTATTTAATACATTAACATTTAAGTTCGGTAGGAGGGCAGTCGATGTTAAAGTATGGATTACAACATAACAATGTGACATTCAAAATGTACAGGTAACATATGTATGCATGTACTACCCAGCATTTACAAATACAGCTGTGTTGACATAGGTAAGATGCTTCCAAAACATTACAGATAATGGAGATACTTGCAGTTATCCAAGACCTAAGCACTATAGGCATTAATGCACCACATAAATAGTAGATGTGTATAAAGCTGTGCTGTATAACTTACCAAATAAATATTTCCCATATCTGCTTTTAAATAGGAACTATGGAACTATTAAAATACCATCCAAAACACTCTGTATGGAGATCCAAATCCACAAATATCTATGAATCATTCACATTGGTCTATTGCTTAAAGTTTTGAACTAATGGACAGTGCACTTTCTTTAATGTTGTAAAACTGTATGCTATAACTATGAAGTATGCATTTACCCACCTTATAATATTAATATGTGTTTGCATACTTAACTTAACTGCCTTATATTTTAATTTTTTTACAAACTGTAACATCAGTCATGCTGACCTGCAGTGGTATTAAATTCATGAAAGTGATTAGATCAAACACTGATATTATAATAATGTATTGTCTATGATGTAAAGCTTAAAAATGTATGTGCTACTCAACATTCACTCCTGCAGAAGTATATTGTGTGATGCTTTTAGAGGCATTACATATAATGGAGAAATGCATAGTCATCCAATACCTAAGCGCTATAGCCGTCAGTGAGCCACAGCCTTGCATGATGTGTAAAAAGCTGTATTGTCTAAGTTGTCAAACAAACATGTCTTCTATATGTTATGTTCAATATTATCTATATAACCACCACTATTTAAAAATTATCTGCTAATCGGATTTGAACCCACACCTAGAAGATTAGCAGCCACTGGAAATTATTGCTTAACCATTTGAGGTAAGTGAAATAATAATGCAGTACTGATTCTAAAAGGAGAATATATAGAATATCAGTAACAGTTATAGTTGTGAAGTCCATATGAATACAGCCATAATCAAAGTTCATTCAGAATGCATACACTGTCCGGGTATAGTTGTGGATAACCTCAGAATGTATCAAAATGGTAATGTTAACTACATTTGCATTACTAATATCAGTAGAGATACCCATAAAATACAATTGAAACAGTCTCAGAAACAGATATGCATACCAAATAAATTTATTATAATGTAGATGTTAAGGTGTTGATTATGCAACTTAGTGCAGGCATCTACTGGCTGGTTTTGGACCTGTGCAACCCTCCAGCAAATATCCTCTATGTCCCCTCGATGCAGGTCATCATAGCAGTGATGGACCTGCATGCAGTCCGGTAGATTCCAGTCCATCTGTGGTGCTTCTTGGGCATGCTCTCATCCTCTGCTCATTTCCAGTGTAGACAGTGAGTATCTGGTGGTCTCTTCATTGGTTCATTTTGACACTTGGACATGTAGAAGCCTCCTCTTGGTCGACATTCTTGTTGACAGTGGTGCAAAAATGGTAACTGAGATCCCACTCATTTTGCAGATAGAAATGGTATGAGCAGTAAATGTATCAATATCACAGTTTAAAGGTGGCACACATATGATGGTATCAGACTGTTAGAGGGCATTTACCATGTATTACAAGTATTCCCATTTACTGATACCTATTGGATAGTTGCAATGAGCACCTTCTATTTAAACCAAGCTTTTGGTTAATGCTCTGAATTTTGAGAACTTATATGAACTTGTGTAAATGAGATTCCAAAGTATTGAATGTTCATGGATCTCATTAATTATGTATGGTGCAAACTGTACTTAAAAGCTGTGTGCACATAGTTAAACTCACTTTAAGGTATAGCTGATGTACAGCTAGCTTCAAAGCTAAGCTGCCACTTGTTGGCATTGCTGTGGTAGAATAGACTGCTCTTATCACATAAATAAGTTTTCATTAATCTGTATACATCATCTTATACATGTTGACAGTCATTATTTTTTTTTTGGTAAATTTGTTTGCATTACAATCTGTGACATAATGGAGTGGTGTAGAATTGAACAGCTTGCATACAGACAGGTAAATTGGCATCAATGACAATAGATTTTCCCCATATACAGTTGCATGGATAAAAAGGAATTAGCCCCGGTGAACTCTAGATAAAAAATACATCCATAGTCATTTCTGATTAATCTATAATGTCTGTGGTATGCTTATGGAAACTGATGACTTACATGGATTTCCTTAAGTTTTGTGTTCACTGACTAGTTTATGGATACTCTCTGATGCTTAGTAAGATTATTACTATAGATACGGATGGAATGAAAATAAATTTGTAGTAATTTTTGATTAACCTTTAATGTCTGTGGTATATCTACAGAAGCCAACAAACTACATGGGTTTCCATAAGCTGTATGTTCACTGACTAGTTTACGGATACTCTCTTATGCTTAGCTTAGTAATACAGTAGTAGTTAGTACAGTCACTCTAATAGAGAGAGCATGAGGATGGCTTTGAATGTTCACTGTTTATTGTGTTGTTATGTAGTCATGAGTGCATAACAGTTCATTTTAATATGCTATTCCATCGCTCTTTCTCTATAACTTCCATTATGTGTGCTGTGTATCACATAAGGACAGTAACATTTATTATGATGTGTCTCACTGACTGTGGTTGTATATGACTGGCAGCTGACATTCTTGGGGTACACATGCTCATTATGTTAGGTTGAGCATGTAACTGTGGAAACACCATTACAATAGTAAAGCGTGTGTATGTGAGCCCTTATATAAAGTATGATGTGTATATCACATTGTCTTCCAGATGAGAATCAGAAGTTGGGGAGACAGTTACTCACACACAGAGAATGAAATTATAATTGAGGCTGTTAGGAAATATGACTGCAGCCTCCTTGAACAAATGAGAAATACTGTGTTGGAGAAAGAAGTGTGGACAGAACTGACAAACATGATCAATGCTCTGGGTGGTTACAATAGATCCATGGTAGCCCGTCAGAGATGTTGCTCTGCATGATCCTGTGTGCAACTAACAATCTCTGCTGCCATGACAGGGCAAGAAATACCATTGGAGGTGGTCCACCCTTGCCCCCTCAGATGAAATAATGATGTTCCTGGTGTCACATCATACCACCAGTCATGATTGTCCGATACCCAAGGAGGTACTGAAGCAGGTGTTCCAGGATGTAAATGTATGTCCTAAATTCCAAAACAATGCAGCATACACAATATCTCATTAAGGATCTTTTTTTCACAAAAGTAAGCAGACTGTTATATTTGTGTTTCAGCAGTGGAATTCTGCTGTGAATGTGAAAACACACATGATGTGGATGCACAATGTAAGTGTTATGGCATGTTAACTTACTAAAATAGTAAATATATAACACTTCCAGTGACATGTGTGAGGTTTTTATTTTTCAATTGCATAGGTCCATCAACATCTGCAAAGCAGTAACACATGTCACGTAAGTGTCTCCATATATTGTTAGTGTGATCCATAGCTTTCTGTGCCTCTGTCTCCTGTCATGACAGTGGGGTATACTCACATGTTGATTTTTTCCTGCCATTTTATCCTAGAAATACATCATCGCAAGATATGGACCTTAGACGGCACATACAGACAGACAAGGAATAGTTGTCCATCTTGTTACTATAACTTCATTGGTACTATGACAGAACACTTTCTAGCACAACTGTAATGCATGATATTCATGTTGCCGTGTTCCATACATAGGCCCATTTGGATGACATCTGCACTGTTTGTCATTCAAGTGTCTCCATATCATATTAGTGTGACCAAGAGTTGCCCTGTGCCTCTACCTGCCATCATGACTGTTGAGCATATCTCTTGTTATACTACAGGATCTGCATTACGACAGATGATACACTCCCCAAACAGGGATGGCGTAACTGGTAAGACACTGCATCTGCTTACTGCATGTCACTGTTAATAATCCCATCTGTGCTCTTTATGATTACTCTATTCTTCTTCACCTGCCTAGAACACCTGCAATCTGCACATTAAAAAAATGAAGAGATATTCCCTTTTGCTGCGGTGAAGTGTATAATAAATAATCCACACACCAAAAGACAGCTAGTTCACCCAGGCTAACACTGTGCTGAAAAGCAAATAAACTGTCTGTGCAATCCAATAATAAAAGTTCTGTTAAAATCCAGAATTTACTGAAAAGAATGAAATAAAACAAAATAAGAACGAAAATAATAAAAATTGAGTCCCTTGTCCAACGATAAGCGCTTTCGAATAGTTCTTCTTCAGATCGTATAATCAAATGGGACATTCATCTGTATATATAAGCCAGTCAGAATTATTCACCCAATGAGAATATCAACACCAAAGTTCCAACCAATCCATGTTTGGATTTCTCCATCTGATTTGCATAAACCGAGTTAACAGTCCCATTTTCTAAATGGATGCCTCACACAGCTCGCTAATGTTCAGTACTAATGAAATATGCAAAGTAGGTGATGTTAGTAACCAATAGCACTTCCAAAAGAAGTAACAGGTGAAGCAGCTAGCTTTCATTCATACTTAGAAGCATGCCTCATACCAGTGTATTGAAGTCAGAATATGCTAAATAGGTGAACTACACAGCTAATAGTGGTTTCCAAGAAACAACAAAACACAAATCTGCTAGCCTTCATATATTCTTATTGAAGAACTTGTCAAATAATCCCAGAAGCAGTTTTTACATATTTCTAATATTCAATAGAGGAAAAATGGCACGAACAATAAATGGATGATCTAAGTAGCCAATAGTGGCTTCCAAGGAGTGGCAGAAAACAAATCTGCTGTCTTTCATAAATTCCTATTGTGAAACTTCTTTTCTTTTATCTAATTAACCCAAAAGAAGGTTTTCACATATCTCTGATATCCAGTGACGGGGATGACAAAAAATGTATGGTAGTTAACATCGCTATCGATAAAAGATAGGCAATGTCATTACTGAAATTTCATTTCCCAAAACAGGGATATGGCAGGACAATTGCTGAAAGACAATAAATGTCAAGGCTCCTTGTCATGCATGGCCACATTTGTATCTTGATAAATTCACATGGTGACTGCCTATAAGTTTTTCCTGAGAAGAGTATAAGTGTGTTATTTCACTCTAGCAACATATGCAAGTTTCAGACTTCATTTCATCCATCCAAAGTCAGTATATATAAGTTTCTGACTTCATCCCATCCATTCAAGATCAATAGGGAACTTTTACTAAAATTCCACCATCTCTGTTCAGATGTTTATTATGCTGTTCAGTTTTGTTTAGATGAAACCAGAGCAGGAACGATATAGGCATATTAAACCACGAATAGCATATGCCAACAGCATCAAGTCTTCTAATCTTGACACTAACATAATTGAACTTATTCAAACTTCCATTAGGACATAAATGCTCTTATAAAACAAAGTAATGAGTATGTTAATTCACTATAGCAATGTATGCAAGTTTCAGACTTCATTCCATCCATCCAAAATGTATACATTTCTGACATCATCCCATCCATTCAAGATCAGTAGGAGATTTTACTAAAATTGCACCATGTCTCTTCAGGTATTTATCATTCATCACTTATGATCTCATTAGCTCATGGTCGATCTATGTCTCTTCAAGACAGGTTTTAACGGTATAACACTATTCAACCCCGGATGTTGATCAGCTCTAAGGTTTATTATCCATTTGGTTTCCCTAAGTTCAGTTAGGTTCTCAATATCCAATTTTTTTGGACCAATATGCATGGTCTCTATAGCTTTATATAAAAACAAGTGATCTTTATGCTGACTGACATGATTAGCTAGGGAATTATGAACATCTTGGTTCACAATGTCCCTTTGATGCCTCTGTATGCGTTTCTAAAGCATTTGATTTGTTTTGCCTACATAAAATGACTGGCATGATCTACATGTAGCCAGATAAACAACGTTGCTCATGGTGCAAGTTGCTTTGACATCAAATATATAAAGTCTCTTCGTTCTTGGATGCTCAAACTTGTTGCTACTATCTATCAAAGTACAAATATTGCAATTGCCACACATAAAAGTCCCCTTCTGTCCTAGAATCTGCTTTGTCTTTTGTGTATTAGTGCACAATAATCTTTTCAGATTCCTCTTGTTTTTGTAGCAGAAACCTGGTCTTTCTCCCACTATGTCTTTCAACTGGGAATCTTGCATTAAAATGGGCCAAAACTGTTGGATTATTTGCTGAATTTGATAGTTATCCGTGCTATAAGTTAGAGCAAATCTGGTCAGTGTATCTTTATCCTTCTTCCTATCTTCCTTTTCCTGCATTGGTAATCTCAAGTCTTTGCCCTTATAGCCTCTTTCTTTCAAATTTTCCTGTAAAAAACTCACCTCTCTATTACGTGTGTCCTGTCGGTTACAACGTTTATAAATCCTATTAGTTTCATTTCTCATGATGTTTCTGGAAATATGTCTAGGATGCATACTGCTTTTCAGCAGATAATGGTTACACCAGGTACTTTTCATGTGTAGTTCGATTTCTAGTTCTCCTATTTCATCGAGCATAACATTAACATCCAAAAAACTTACTGTGTGTTTAGAATAGTTGGAGCTAAAAGTCAAGAATGAGGTGGTTGAATTCAAATAATTGTGGAAGAGTTGAAATTGCTCTGTACTTCCTTTCCATAAGATGAACAGGTCATCTACAAAACGCCCATAGTACAGAATGTTATCAAACCATGGGTTGTCAGTATTTAAAACAAATTCCAACTCCCATTGAACTAGAACTAGGTTCGAATAACTGTTGGCACAGGGGGTGCCAATGGCAACCCCCCATTTCTGTAAATAGCTTTGTTCACCAAATAAGAAAAAGTTATTCTCCAGAATCAACTCAAGTAGGTCACAAATAGTTCGAGTCTCTAATGCATTCTTCCTTGCAGATATTAGTCTTCATATTGAATTTATACCTGCTTCATTCAGTATGGTAGTAAAAAGACTATTGATATCTAATGTGGTAAGAAGAAGGCTAGATTTATCCATTATTGCTTCCATGACTGGATGCAATTTATGAAGGAAGTCATCTGTGTCTCTTAACATTGTACCATGACTCTTTAAAATTTCTTTCAGTTCTCTTTCTACAAATAAAGACATATTTTCTGTAATCCAACCTTGGCCGGAAACAATAGGACGTAATGGTGGATCTTGAAGCTTTTTATGTATCTTCAGTAAGCCATTAATACTGGGAACTGTAGGATTGGTTATATCCAAGAAGTTAAATAGATCTAAGTCAATTTGCCTTTGTAAAACCATATCATGTAGATATGATCTAACTTTGTGTATAGCTTGATTGACATCCAAAGGTGTAACAGCAGTATAAGTTTTCGAATCCTTTAACATCGCTTCCATTTTACTGAAATACCATGAGGAATCCATAACTACTATAGCTCCACCTTTGTCTGCTGGTTTCAGTATGACTTCTCTATTCTGTTGTAAATGCTGAATAGCTTCCCTCTCTTCTGAGGTTATGTTACTGAAATGTTTGGTATGAGGATCCAACCTCAATTTCTCTACTTCATTGGTACATAATCTTGTAAATAACTCAACTGCCGGGTGGCCAACAGGTACAAATGTGCTAGGTTTTCTTGGTTTCTTGTTGCGCTCCTGTTTGTTACAAAATATACTCTTCAATGTAACATTTCGACCAAAATATTTTAGATCAATGACGAATTCACTTAAATCAGATCTAAAAGAGGGAATAAAAGTCAAACCTTTTTGCAATATCGACCTAAAAGAGGGAATAAAAGTCAAACCTTTTTGCAATATCGACTGTTCAGCTGCTGTTAAAACATAACTGGATATATTCACCACCAAGGATTTGTTCACATCTGGGTTTTTTTCCTCTTCCGGTCTTGGCTTCGTGATCTGTTGCTGGTATAATAATTCTGCTTCAGAAAAATTGGCAAAGTAGTAGTGACTGGTAAGTGGGCACCCTTTAATTTAGGTATAGCCCCTGAAGTAGATGCTTCAGTAGTGTTAGATAAAATGTTGTCAGTACCCGGAAGTTCCTGCTCTGCTGAGAGTTTCTGGACTTCACTATCAATACGTGAATTAACCACAAAGTTAATATTACGTGTCTCCTAATTTACTTTTCCATTACTAAAATTACTGTTACTAAACGTTGAAACATGTTGTCTCTGTCCAACTAATTATTCCTCCCTTGGCCATTCAAAGATATGTCTATGCTTGAAATCCAGTACATCTCTATTCAGTTTTTTAATTTTTTGTTCTTTTATTTTAGTCTCATAGATATTCAAATTAAACTGTAACGTTTCCAATCTATTTATTTGATAAGGAGTTAAATTCACCTTTTCTAGTTCTATCTGTTTGTCTTGTATCTGTTGAACAGCCTTCTCTTCTTCTGGTTTAAAATATTCTAACAGAAGTTTGATGTACCTGAAGCTGGTTTCAAGATTGATCGCCTGCCAGCTTGCTAATAATGAAGGATGTTGATTCCCATAACTAGGCATGCATTTGACCCGCATGCCTCTAGGTATAACTTTGTGATGCAAACATGCTTCTAAATGGTACCACTGCCAAGTAAGTCTTTTCAGTTTATATGCAGCAGTTTCAACATCCCTAAGTATGGTTTCAAATCTGGAACTATCAGCATTTTCCTTAGGATTACTTCCAACGCTAGCTTCATTCAAATCAAAATGTAAGCTCAGTAGTGGATTCAAATTGTTGTCTGCATTTTCCATATTTGTTCCTTGGTGAAAATCCAAAACAGCAGCATTTCTCTTACTCCTTGAGTCGCTAGATTTGTTAGCCATGCGCAGAGGGAAATATAAACAAAGTAATAAAAAAAAGGAAGAGATAATCCCTTTTGCTGCGGTGAACTGTCCAATAAATAATCCACACACCAAAAGACAGCTAGTTCACCCAGGCTAACACTGTGCTGAAAAGCAAATAAACTGTCTGTGCAATCCAATAATAAAAGTTCTGTTAAAATCCAGAATTTAATAAAAAGAATGAAATAAAACAAAATAAGAACGAAAATAATAAAAATTGAGTCCCTTGTCCAACGATAAGCACTTTCGAATAGTTGATAAGGAATCCAAACACAAAAAAACAAACTAGAAAAAGAACTGAGACAAATGAACACGCCCTCACTGCACCACTTCTATTAAAACAATCCAAATGGTATCGATATCCACCTTCAATGGACCAAGCAAAACATAAATGTTTTAAAAGGTAAAGCCTTCAGTTTTAATTTCCGCTTTTCATCCTGCTCCTAGCAGGACTTCTTTAGACAAACAACAAGAATCAACAAATTTCCACTTTTTAAAATAAAATCACATTTCAATTACAGTTGAAATCACATTTCAATTAAAATGCTTAGTTCCCTGTAACGGGATTTAAAAAGGCCACCCCCCCCCAAGAATAAAAGAAGCAGCACATTTTGTACTTTCAATAGTATTTGACTTTGTAAACAGGTAAAACATGAAAGTAAGAAATGAAAAATAGTAAAAACAAAAAACAAAAGAAATAAATATTCCCTTCTATATTGACAAGTTACCAGCAGTGCCGTTCAAACATACAAAAAGTGCACAAACAACACACAGTGCCTGACTGTGTGTTTGTTTACCTCCTTTTTTCCCTTATTCCTGACATGTTGACTAAACTTACTTCTTCACCTAAAATGGCCCTTCAGCAATCCTTACTTATAAAGTTACCCTAAGCAACTTCTCCTATTTGTATGAATACTGAGAAACATCGCTCATACAGCTGCCTTATATACTAATACATAAAGGTCCCATGACTCATGTCTGCATTTAAATCTGTATCTTTATATTTCCAGAACTCACCTTATGTTGCTACATATTAATGTGACCCAAAGATGTTCAAGGTATTTCGCCTTGCTCTTATTGCCACATTAAAGACCCCAGTGTGGTGGAGATGAATCACTAAACGTCCAATAAAGCTTCACTGTTGCTCTATCCTTTTTAACAATTTCCAAAATTGTCTGCTAGTTCATCTTATTCAAGCCTCCATTGCTCTTTGCTTGTGTAGTTACCCTAAAACACCACCTAGTGTTGTTTGTTGGTATATACTTACACAAGCTGCAATGGTTTAACATGTTATATCACACAGATAAACTTCCAAAAGGAAATTTTATGAGTGGGGGGGAGGGGAAAAGGGATGGAAGCCATGCCCGACCATATGCAAAATATTGAATATTAGAAATAT
>NC_056731.1:1264422828-1264502828 GCF_019279795.1 Protopterus annectens
TGTCACCATGATATTTGTAATGAGGCCATCTGCAGAGCACACCACCTGACAAATGAGTGATTGCCACTCCTTTCTACATATGTACAGTTCTGTATCAGGTACAACAATAGCTTTAATTAGGATGTGGGTGAAGTCTACTGCGCTGAGGACATGGCAAAAGCTGGCTATGGTATAGAAGTGTTGCATGACAGTTCTTTGACCCAAGACTGTTGAGAAGTGGATGTAATCATCTACCTCAGTGCATATTGCTGCCAGGAAATGTGAGAGCATGCAACTAGCAGCTGTCTGGAATACTCCTACAGCATCTCACATATAATGCTGAATTGTCTCAGAGGCTAGTATACCTAGACTCAGACAAAGATTTCTTTGTAGAGGTATTGGGTTACCTCGCAGAGTACCTCCATACACGTACAGGGTGGCATCCTAAACACAGTATGCACTAGCTCTCTGTCTAGTTGGTACCTTTGTATTTCTTGATCAGAGAGCTGGCTTAAATGTAACCTGGCTCGGTGCCTAGCTGGTTGCCTTCTAGGACAAATTTGTATATCTTCCTCTATGGCTTGCAGTACCCTGCCTGCAGTAGTTCATTAAACTGAGGTTGTATTTTTTTTAAGTAATGTTGCAGATGCTACAGGATTCTGCACTATTCTAGATAATACTGTGGCATGTAAATACAGCACATATGGCCTCCACAGAGTGCTTTCATACAGTTGCCAGTAAAGCACATTGTCATATTTAAGTTTCATTGGGCATGTACACTGTTTTGAAATCCATCTGGCATGCACTGAGTCTGTAATTACCCTACACTGAATAGATAATTACTTAGTGTTGTTTTAGCATACATTATGAAATTGCATCCTCTGATGTGCTGATGTCTTCCTGCAGCATGCTGCAATGTCCACAACTTTCTTTTGGAATCCAGCCCATTGAATCCTACTTATTAGCTGCCATTATCAAAACAATAACAAGTCAGATCCTTCATATAATGCTGTTTGTAAGTTCATTCATGAATATATTTGTGAAAATTCTTAGTTGAAAATATCCATCTAATGCTGTGCCTATTAATGGAAATAAATTATTGTTTGCAATAGTCATTTGGACAGTTATTCATACATATCAACCACAGCCAATTCCATAAATAAGACATTACATTTTGTAGAAATTTTATTTATAGATTTACTATGAACAAAAATTGGATCTTTTCAATATTTCCTATTGCTTTTACACCAAGGTTTATGTAAGGTGCTGACATATAAAGTGAAACAATTAAAGGAAAATAACATTGTAAATTGATATATTGTTTAAAAGATAACATTCTATTCTCAACAGATACAAGTTGGACCAAAATGACAGGATTGTGATTCTAAATATTAGATACCACCTAAAAGTACATATGATTCAAGAAATACCAGTAAGTGATAATGAATTATATTTGTACATACTGAGTTACTTTATTATGGTTATATCTGGTAAGACAGAGCTAAACTCTTTGTTTATCTAACTTATATAAAATAATCATAGTGAATATGTTTAAAATAAATGATTTTTTGGAATTGTGAATCAAATGGATTTTACTAACCTTGATTAGATAATAAAACATTAGATTTACCTTGATTAGATAATAAAACATTAGATTTAAGATCCCCCTGGAATATCAACCTCTTTGTTTTTGAGAATTTTTTTCATGGAAGTTCCCACAAAGAAACTTTATTATACCTCACAAGAAAACTAAACAATACAAAACAAAGTCAAATAAATGCATATGTGATAAATCATTGAAAGTGGACTGGAAACATAAATTTTATAAATATGATGTATTACATGATTTCTTGGGCTTTTATTTCTTTATTTTTATTTATTACATTTGTTAACCAGGTAATGTCCAACTGGGCCAGAAGCCCATTTTCAGTGGAGGCCCAGAGAGAAAATCTCCAAAACAGAAACAAAAGTAGCAATAATAATTATATGCAGAACAAAAAAATATATACAAGTTTATATGTGTGCATATGTATACAGTAAAGCATTAACAGAGACACCAACACCGATGCAATTGCTTGTACAGTTATGAGCAATGGTTCATATGAACCCAAATTCTACGGTGCAGTAGAATGAAGTTGTGACATATAAGCAATTCAGCACAGACATGAAAGGGAAGAAGTGAGAAGGACAGAAGCAGCAGGATAAGGGGTAACGTTAGGAGGAGTGATGCAGCAAGGGCTCTAGGAAGAATTACCCTGGAGTATGGCAGGAGCAAAGCCAGTTACTAGGCAGGTAGTCTTTTAGGAGTTGTTTGAACTCTTGATAGTGAGGATGTTTTGCAATGTGCTGTGGAAGAGTTTTCCAAAGTTTGGCAATTTTGTAAGAATACAGGGAGTCGTCATGATAGTTGTGGGAGTGGGTAACTTTTAGCATTAGGTTGTCAGGGGATCTGAGTGATCTGATATTACTAGGTTGGACTAGGTTAGAAAGAGCAGGGCAGTTGCAGGGTTGGTTCACTATTTTGTGGGCCATGGTAAGTTGATTGAAAGATGAAAGGTTAGACAGTTCTAGTCAACTGAGCTGGAAGAGAACAGTGCAATGGTGCTTAAATTCATTCTTAAACCATTGTAGTCTAATTACAATATTACTAAATTTTTAATTCTTTTTAATAGTTCAGTTCCTGGGTATATTAAAAATGTCAATATCCATTACTTTGTTCTATATCAGTTACAGCTAGGGAGGTTATAGCAAGGAAATGGAAATGTAACAATACTCCTCCTTTTTTGACTTCTTAAATGTAACCACTGTAGAGAATTTCAGAAATGAAAATATTCTGTTAATAGTTGGTGCTTGCTAATGTGCTACATATATATACATACATATATATATATATATATATATATATATATATATATATATATGTATGGGTCTACTACCGGAGATCGAAATTACACTATTTCGAAATCCAGTAATAGATGCCCACTAACGCAAATGTGCACTTCACTGAAAGTGCACTTTCACGAACATCGCTAGAATGAACGGGCAATGTCCTCCACTGTGGTACGGTAGTCACAGACCTTAGGGTTAGGGCTTGGGTCAAGGATAGTGGATAGCCCTAGTAGGTATCCACTATCTTTAACCCAAGCCCTAACCCTAAGGTACGTGACTACCGCACCACAGTGGAGGACATAGGTCCATGACTACTGCACCGTGGAGGATATACAATTTCCTCCACTGTGGTGCGGTAGTCATGGACCTTAGAATTAGGGCTTGGGTTAAAGATAGTGGATAGCTCTACTAGCTATCCACTATCCTTAACCCAAGCCCTAACCTTAAGGTCCATAACCATTCGCTCAAGTGGTGTTCGCGAAAGTGCACTTTCGTGTTAGTGGGCGTCTACTACTGGATTTTGAAATAGTGTAATTTCGATCTCCGGTAGTAGACCCATATATATATATATATATATATATATGTGTGTGTATATAGATATATATATATATATGTGTGTGTATATAGATATATATATATATATATATATATATATATATATATATATATATATATATATATATATATATAGATTCACTTTGGAATCTCAAATTTCTGAAACATTGAATTTTTCATATGATCGATGTTTCGGGATGTCAAGATTGCAAAATAAATCCAACAAAAAAAAAAAACTTTTTCAACGTTTTTGTAAGCCCCCCTGCACCCTCCCACACCCCGCTACTTAAATATGCCAACTCCGAGATCGCACTACAGCGAGGAAAAGGGAAATCTCCCATTATATGCTGTATGCAGATCTCTGTTCAGAATTTTGAAGTTCTAAAACTTCAATCATATGGTCTCAACCATATGAGTTTTGAGGCTTTAGGATTTAAAGATTCCAAAGGGAACCCATATATATATATATATATATATATATATATATATATATATAATATATAATCTGTGTATGTATGTGTGTACGATTCCTCTACAAAGTGCATTTGGTTAACTTTTACTTCTCAAGGGCGAGGTAATATGGTCTGGACAGCGTTAAAAATGAGTTGCGCATGAAAATGGCAACTATCCAGTCCGGAGATTACTATTTGTGGAGACGATAGCTTCATTTGCTCTGCTTTAATCTGCTTCATATTTACTGTATGCAACAAGTGTATAAACCTGATGTGTTAACTAGAACTGAGTGCTCCACATGGTTCGAACTAAGTCGGACACTATACAACGACGATGAACATTTTAGTACTTGAACTGATTTAAATTTGTGAATGGTATTATACAAGCTGTGTATAAAAACAGCAATAATCCTGCTTGTTGAATACCAATTGGAGATACAACAGCTTTATGTGTCCGGTTTCATTCAGCTTCATATATACTGTATGCAATAGACACTGAAGCATCAAGTAGAATTGAGTTGGCTATATGGTTTAACTGGGCTGGACACACATATATATAACAAAGAATATCTTAGTTTCTGTATCCATTAAACTGGTTTGAATTTTTGTATGGAACTGTTAATGTGGTGTTAAACGGATGGAGTGATATCCATTCAGTACTACAACGAATTCAGTGCATTTCTGCTCTAAATTGTATTTAGAAACTTTAACTACATGTAACAAATGTCTTAAGGTTGCACTAGAAATTTTTGTTAGATATGTGTTATGCCTTAAATTCATATTAACAGGATGTTCACATCCATATATTTACAATTTGTCAGTTAGGAGGATCTGGAATATCATATTTAAAGCCAAATCCGCCATTCAGCAGGATTTGAAACAGTGTGTATCTATGCTTCATTTGTTTAGATTTGTTGGATATTAGTCTAATTGGGAATTTCTTAATCAGTACACATTTATCATTCCATGCCCGGATTATGAGCAATGTATAAAGGTGTTCATTTTCACTTTAGATAACATATTAATGATCTTGTATATGTATTTTAAGATTTAAAAATTTGGCTTATTGTGTCTAGTATACAAAGGATTTACATCAAATGACAACTACGTCCTCCTCCACAAATATATTGCTATCCATTCTACCAGCCCTACTAATTATCCCATATCTACTCTCCTCCTATGAGAACACAGAATATCTTGGCTTTCACTACCCTAAATTCTGAACCTCAACCCCTTCACTTCCACAAAATATCCCCCAACCTGGCCCTTCCTTGTATCTCAACACACCTGCCTCACCTAATTTTGTCCCTATCAGGCCTAAGTACATCCACAACAAACCTAGGTATTATCATTATACACTGCTCTGAGTCTGGAAACCTATAGTTAAGATAAAAAACCTCACCATGGATGGTGACATCCACCCAAACCCTGGCCCAAACAACTCACCTGCACCCATTCTCTCAGATAAATCCCTAATCAATATAGGCCCATCACGCAGACCCCATGACTCCTTGCTGGCCTGCCACCTAAACATCAGGAGTATAAATAACAAAACTGAGCACCTGCATGCTCTCCTGGCTATATATTCACCTGAGATACTCTGCCTCACAGAAACATGGCTAAAACCTGCCACCAAGGACAATGAAGTCCTGCCACCTGGGTACAACATGCATAGACTTGATCGTACCCATAAAAAGGGTGGTGGGGTAGCAATACTCTATAAATCCACCATATCTGTAACCATAGCCACTTTGCAACCCCCCCCCCCTATTTAGTAACGCTGAAATCATCATCACAAAGCTATATATTAATAAACAAAAAAGCATAAACATTGTCTGTGTCTACATTCCCCCAGGGAAGAACATTGACACCTTGAGGAATTCATAGTCTGGCTTAACAACAACCAGCCACAGGAAACTATAATCCTCGGGGATTTCAACACTGACTGGTCAACCTGTACCACTCAATCCCCGAAGACCCATATTAACCTCCATGGATTTACCCAAACCATAACCTCACCCACTAGGCTAGGTAAATCACATAACAAAGCTAGTACTCTAGACTGGATACTCATCAACAACTCCCCCCAGCTCTACTCAACAGGCACATTACCAGATGATCTAAGTGACCATTGCCTCACATATATACTCAGACACAAGATTAACTACGGTCATCAACCCACATACAGAACTATAAGAAGCAACAAAAGCTTTGATCCTCTAAAATTTAACAATGAACTAAAGGCATGCAACTGGTCTGCCCTAAAATGGCTCCCACTAGACAAAGCGGTCTCTTATTTCAATGACAAATTCCTTACCATCCTTAACCTTCATGCTCCTAGTCGGACTAGTAGAACCAAGGTCAATACTGCACCTTGGCTCACCAAAGAAACTAGGGACAAAATTACATCAAGAAATAAAGCATGGGCCACCTACCACACAACTAAAACCCAACCTGACCAACTCCTATTTAGGCAACTAAGAAATGAGGCAAAAAAATCCATAACAGTAGATAAAAAGAACTACTACCACCGCCTACAACAAGTACACAAAACTAAACCTCAGAAATTCTGGACAGGAATAAATAGACTCCTCCACCCAGGACAAACCACTATCCCAAACCCAACTGGCACCAATCAAAAAACCCCAGAAAACACTGCAAACTCCTTTAACTCCTTCTTCACTGAAACCATCCAAACTTTAGCTAACCAACTCACACCCACAGGACTTATTCCTAACAAAACAAAGTCCAATACAATAGCCCCCTTCAAACACCAACCTGTTCCCACCAAAGTCATTAAGACCCTACTTAGTAAACTAAGACCCACCACCCTGGCTGCAGACCTCCTCCCAGCTGACTACTTATAAAAGGCTGCAGAGGTAATTGCATACCCTATATCTATCCTAATCAACCGTACCATATCAGAAGCCGTTATCCCCAACATATGAAAAATCTCACATGTCATACCACTACACAAGGGGGGCAGTACTACTGAACTGTCCAACTACAGGCCCATAGCTATACTGTTTCCCCTAGCAAAGATCATGGAGAAGTGCATTCATATTCAACTCATGAAATATCTCTTGGAGAATAAACTACTATCCAATTCACAACATGGCTTTAGGCCCAATCACAGCACCACAACAGCTCTCCTCTCCTTCTCTGACACCATTAACCACAATCGGAGCAATAACAATCTGTCCTCTGCCATCTTCTTAGACCTATCCAAGGCCTTCGACATGGTGGATCACAAAATGCTTATGAATAGTTTGGAAACCCAAAACTTAAATAAGCAAGCCCTCCAATGGTTTGAGTCCTACCTACAAGACAGGCAACAGGCAGTACTGTGGAAGGGTAAAATCTCATCTCACCTCCCCATCAGACTTGGAGTTCCCCAGGGATCAATACTCGGTCCCCTTCTTTTTTCTATCTTTATAAATGAACTTAGTGCAGTCATTCCAGAGGCTACCTGCATTCAATATGCTGATGACTCAACCTTGATCTGCTCTGCCTCCTCCCCTACAAAACTTACCACAATAACCCAAAACACCTTCAACAAGGTTGAAAATTGGCTATTAAACCAATGACTAATGCTAAATCCCAACAGAACTAAGTTACTTCTCTTCAACCCAACAAATAGGACCAAATCACCTTCATTCAACATAACAGCAAATAATGGCACCATCATCTCCCCAGTAACCCACACTAAACTGTTGGGTGTCATGATCAACGACAACCTTAGGTTTGATGTACACATCAAACCATAAAAACTGTTAATAAAAAATTTGGCAGCCTCTATAGGATCAGATCATTCCTAACCCCGCAAGCAAGAACTGCTATTGCCCGCACCCATCTTCTATCAACCCTTCTCTATGCCTCCCCTCTCTTCTCCCACCTGAGTAAATCCAATCTAAAGAAATTGTCTACATGCTACAACCACATTGCTAGATTTGCAACTGGCTCACCCTACCGGACCCAACATTGTCTGAACCTGAACCTCCTGGGCTGGCTGGAACTACACCAACTCCTCCAGCTCAACCAGCTCATAATTGCCCATAAAATACTCCACCACCCAGACACTACTCCAGCCCTCAAACATAATTCGCCCCTATAGTAACAATCGAACACTTTGCTCATCCACCAAAAGACTAGTACTTATGACCAAATCACACCACGCTGCAGGTGACTCCCTCTTCACCAACTCTGTCGGTAAATACTGGAACTCACTACCAGATGACATTATCCAAGAACCCTCGCCAATGCTATTCAAACACAAACTTAAAAGCCACCTTATGTCACATTGGTTATGTCCCTGTACCAATCCTGACTAGTACCCCTATACCCTCTTTACCTCCTTAACTTAATACAAATTACCCTAACAGTCCATCCAAACAAGATGATCAATCATATTAACTAATCTAGGTATTATTGCCTAAATAAAATATCCTAAACCTAGGTAATAAGGTATCCATTACCTACTACCACAACTTACAAAATGTCTCATGCCTCATGGATGGATGTATTCTGCTATGTCTGTAATCAGCCTGTATGTTCTGTAACTGATGTCATTGCACTATCTACTTTTTCTTTCTGTATTCACTGTTACTTAATGCTATCTACCTAAAAAATTTGTAAATTGTTATGTGTTTGGAGCTTTTCTCCCCGGGACTCCACTGAAAATGGATATGTATCCAGTCGGACCATCCCGGTCAACAAATGTAAAATAAATAAATAAATGTGAATATATACATAATATTATTCATGTTTTTTGAGTAACCCATTCATTATAAAAGCTAATACAGTTTAACAAAAATCAGTTGATTGAACATGACCTGTTTTTCTCCGTTCCAGATTGTAGCACAGCTGTAAAAGGGGAATTTGCCCTTTTCCTGCTGTGGTGAATTCTCAGATTTAGTATATATAATTTTCAGGAAGTGTGGGGGTGCAAGGAGCACTTTTCCCCTTAAAAACTGATTTTTTTTTTGTTTGTTTTTCAGTGATATATGGTTTGAGTATTTGTGGTTCATCATCTTGCATTTTCAACTGTCATAAATCTATACAGATAGACAGATAGGTATAGATACTTAGATAGATGTGTGTGTGTGTGTGTGTGTGTGTGTGTGTGTGTGCGTGTGTGTCTATTTAGATAGATAGATATAGATCTAGATGATATAGATAGATATAACTTGTCTATTACTTTAACCACAGGTTGTTGAAAACTTATCTAATCGGCTTTTGTCAAATGATGCTCTTTAATACACTTTACCAGTTACAACTTTCATAATAAGGGACATTTATGATTTTTTGATATCTTTTCTTAAAGATTTATAAGTAACATTGCAGTTTGCTTTATTATAATAGGCTTGATTGTGCAAATTGGTGGTATACTTATAGTGTTTTTCCCTTACTATACTGTAATGTGACCATGCAGTTGTTATATATAATTTGTGGAGCACAGCACCTGAATGGGGGTTGGGGAGAGGGCTTGCCCCTCTGCAAATAACACTTTTTTTTTATTTTTTTCTTTAGTTTTGTTTGTTTAGATTAAGTGAGTTTAGATAAGTTGCATTCAATGAGTGTCGTACGGCAACTGTGGTCCCACTCCACAAAGGCGGTGCCTCTACAGACCCTGGTAATTACCGCCCCATAAGCTTAACAAGTCTAGTCTGCAAAGCTATGGAGAGGATCATAATGGAGCTCATAAACAAAGATATAGGGTACTTGCAGACATTGGACCCGACCCAGTTTGGCTTCGTCAAGGGCAGATCATGCCTTTTGAACTTGGTTGACTTCTTCGAAACAGTCACCAAGGCCATTGATGAGGGAAAGGCAGTCCATACAGCCTACCTTGACCTTGCAAAGGCTTTCGACCCAATACCCCACTCGGGTATTGTAGAAAAACTTACCAGCTTAAATGTAAACCCATATGTCACAAGATGGGTTGCAAACTGGCTTAAGGACAGAACCCACAGGGTTAGAGTTGCTGGCGCTATGTCAGACTCCAAGCCGGTCACAAGTGGTGTCCCACAGGGCTCTGTCCTTGGCCCCCTATTGTTCGGCATCTACTTCTCAGAAGTACAGGCCAACATGGGAGGACTTTGGCTGACAACGTTTGCAGACGACTGCAAACTGGGCGCCATAGTGGAAAGTGCATCAGACACGGATATCCTTCAGAAGGGACTCACGGAAACAGATAGCTGGTGCCAGAGCCATGGCCTGAAGTTAAACGCCAAAAAATGTATAGTCATACACTTCGGGAAAAACAAGGTAACCCCAAGCTACCATATAGGTGGCAATCCACTAAGCACAGAAGAGGTTATCAGGGACCTGGGGACCCAGGTTGACAATGGCATTTCTTTTGACACTCACGCTAAAGTGGTTAGAAAGACCTTCTACATTGCCCACCTGATCATGAAGGGATTCACATCCAGGTCTAGTGAGGTCATTGTTCCCTGTACTCTTCACTTATCAGACCAATGATCGAGTACAATGCCCCATTCGGGATGTATCTCACCTGACATCTGCAGCAATTGGAGAGACCCCAAAAGTTCCTCACCAAAAACGTATACGCACTCCAAAATCTGTCATATGCTGCCAGATTGAAGAAACTCCAGCTCTATTCAGTCGCATACCGTCTGCTCAGAGGTGACATGTGCCTGACATACAAGGCCATGTCCAACCCGGAATTAATGGACATGCTCCACCTCAAAAAATCCAAAACCACCAAAACCACTAGAGCAAGCGACTTAAACCTTAGCACGGATATAAATAGGACGTGCTGGAGGGATAGATTTATCACTCAGAGACTCCCTATGCTGTGGAATAAAATCCCGGTCCATGTGAGGCAGAGCACCTTGCTGGCTCTGTTCAAGAGAAATCTTGACCTGTGGATGGGATTTCGTAGGTTTACCCCGGGAATCATCTCTGTGTCACTGCTGGACAGTGGCACAACAAACTAATGGGCACAGTATTTTTTCATATAAGGGGTGGCGAAGCAAAACTTTGGGCTAGGCTTATAAATGCCTTAGGGCAGATAGCCTAGTATAAACCTATGAACCTATGAACCTATGAATGAGTCGTGTTTAGACATTTTGTCTTTTAGATGAAATAATAGACAAATATATATATAAAATTACACTTCAGTTTATTTATTTTTTATTTTGTATTATTATACTTTTGTTTACCATGTATGTCTAACCCTGTTTCAGCAGAGGCCTGGGGAGAAAAGCTTCTGTGTGTGTGTGTGTGTGTGTGCGTGTGTGTGTGTTTTAGGATTTGTGTAATGGTTAGGTAAGGGGATGGATATGGTGTGTTTGCAAATATGATTGTTTTTAGGGTTAGCAAAATGGTTAGATATGTGTTTGTTTCCATGTTGAGTGTCAAGCTGTTTTGTGTAGTGGTATTGTTATAGAAAGTTTTTTTTTTTAAGGTAAGGTATGGTTAGGGTTAACGCCAGGGCCAGGGTTAGGGTTAGGATTCACATGCATTGCCATATAAACCCCCCAAAATCACCCCTAACACTCAAACAACCTTATCACATTCAACACCAGTCTTTAAATATTTATCCACAATTACAATAATAACATGATCCCATACTGACTCTGCATCACCAAACTTATCTGACATTTTGTAATCCATTAAAATAGGCCTAGTGTCTGTCATGACATCTTAATACTCTAAAATAGTAAAACACCTAAATAAGCATTAACATAATAATCTAGCATATCAACAGCATAACCGTATTAAATACATGCAATGCACCCTTCATGACTTATTAAAACCCTTCACTCACCACATCCCTCTCCCCAGTATTACTACCAAAACGTTCAGTACCTGACAACTATAATATATCCTCCCAGAGGTATCCTGGAAATATTATTACAAAAACCTTGCATATATAAAATAACATATCTATATCTATCTCTGTAAATATAGATAGATATAGATACACACAGATATAAATATAAACATATATGTATAAAGATGAAGATATATGTGCATGTGTGTATATATAAAATCTGCCACTGAAGCAAATTTGCCACCTAGTTGCAACATTAATATATTAAGACTCATGTACTTCTTAACAAACTTTAACAATAATAAGCTCGACTTGAAAATAATTTAACACCATGGCATGAACTCTCTGAATCATGAAAACTTAGGATGCATTGCTGCACTAATTCAAACATGAGCTTCTCAGGCAAATATGCCATTTTTGGAGCTTGTACCACAGCAGGCTATGAGCTGTTAACAGCTTGCTTCCTATGTTACAAGGTGTAGAATTGTGTATGTGTGTTGTATCTTTAAGAAGCATTTCAAAGCCGGCATGTGCATATAAATAGCAAGCATGTGCAGCCAGAGGGTGAGCATGTTTGAGTGCAATAGCTAGTTTGTTTATATGTTTATCTTCGTTAAAGCTATTAAGCCTCAATCCTGATGTTTGTACGTAATAAAGCTGCTTGAACAGAACCCACAAAGACTCGTCTACTTTATCCTGACCGGATGAGCGACATGGTGCTAGAATCAGGATTAACTAGAGTTATTTGAAGTATCTCAAAGTGTGAAAATGTACTTAGTGTGTGCTTATTACTGTGCATGTATTCCAAAGAGTTTGTGTGCAAATTGTAAGTATTTCATAAAATGCAGTCAGAATATAGCCATTTCAAAAAGTTTCTTGTGCTGGGTGTGTCTATTTGCAAGGTGCTGCCATTACAGAGTGTTTCTTGCACTGTAAAGAGTTAATAGTACAACTATTTTGGAAAGGTTTCGGCGTGCCATGTGCTGGTTATTTGCAAAGTGCAGTTACTCTGAAATGCTTCTTACTCTGAACTTCTGCCCAGTTCATTCACATAGTGCAGTTATTTTGAAATGTTTCTTACACTGATACTAGGTGATTTCTTACAGTACAGTGATTTCAAAAGTATTGCAGTGCCCGAGAGACTTATTTTTCAAAGCTCAATTATTCAGAGGCTTGTGGTGCTATTGGACATAGTTACAAGTACTGGCATAAATTTATAGCATATGTATATGTGTGTGTGTTCATGCATACTTGCAAAAGCCTTCACTGGTATGTGTTAATATGGAAGACTCATTTAAAAAAACATCACTGTTGGTGTTGATCAGAATATTGCAGAGAATTGGAGAATATTTGAGCAAGAGTGCAATGGTTTTATACAAGCAGTTTATTCTGACAAAGATGCACACATCAGGGCATTCATTTTGCTAAACCTAGCTGGGTCAGAAGCCATTGAAAGAGAGCATTCATTTGTGTATGCACCAGCAGTATATGAGGGAGAAGGTGAAAACCATCATATTGTTGTACAGGCTGAATTAAGGAAAGATCCCAAGTGTTTGAAGTGCAAGTTTAGGGAAATGTGTAACCTCCAGACAAATATTACATTACAGAGGCATTTTTTTAACAAGAGATCAAAAAGCAGGGGAAACATTTGCAGCTTGTATAACGTAGCTAGCTCCAGAGCACATGTAGACAGCATGCAACATGTGGCTATCAGGAGCAGGCCGAAGCACATGGCACCTGCCACTCCTGCAGGATCCCCAGGTAAAACATGTAGTTTTCCAGAAAGTTGTAAGAAAAGGACATGCTCAGTGCAGTACAATGGAGAGTCAGCAAAACTGAAATCCAGCTTTATTAACTTTCGCAATTGAGGTGCCAATCATGAGTCTAAAAGAGAAAAATGTTTAGCATTTGGTCAGTAATGCCACAAGTGTAAAAAAATGGAACCATTTTCAAAAGTTTCACAAATCAAGCAAACCTCACACCGTTATAAAGAAAGGTCACTCAAAAAAAGCAAGTTGATCATATAGAGAGCTGCAATTCTACTTTCTACACAGATGGTGTATCAGTAACTTTTGGTGAAAAGGCTGATGCAGTGAATCTGATGGCAAATAATGAAGTGTTTTGTACTGTGCAGATCAATGGTAAATACACTGAGCTTAAAGTAGACACTGGCTCAAAGTGTAATGTTATGTCAGCAGACACATTTGCTAAGGTGAGAACTAATAAACACCTCAATGTGGCGAGTTGTGCAAAACTTGTTTCTTATGGAGGTGAAGAAATTCAAACCGAAGACTCAGTAGTACGTTCATGTTATTTGTCTAGGAACTGTTACAGTATGTAGTCTGAAGACCAAAGAAGTTAATCATATAAACGCATATCCTAGTTACAGTTTTACTGAAGCTATTTTCTCAGAGAATGCTGTTTTCGATGACAAGTTGGACAAACTTCCAGTTGTGTATTCTATGAAGTTAGACCCATTAATCAGTCCTGTGATTAGACCAGCAAAAAAAAAGTTCCAATAGCTATGCAGAATAAAGTTAAAGCTTTGTTGGATAAAATGGCGCAGCAAGGTGTAATTTGTCCAGTTACAGAACCAACTGAATGGGAGTCATCCATGGTAGCAGCCCACAAAAAAGGCTCAGATTAAATCAGAATATGTATTGACCCAAGAGATTTGAACAAAGCATACAGTCAAAGTTGCAGCTCTAATATCGAATGCCACTGTTTTCTTTGTCTTGGATGCAAAGAGTTCATTTTGGAAAGTAATGCTTGATCACAAACCTGCATTTCTAACTACTTCTGGTACTCTGTTTGTCAGATACACATTCCTAAGGATGCCATTTGGAGTAAATTCTGCAAGTGAAGTGTTTCAGCATGCAATGGAGCAAATTTTTCAGGTTATCCTTCTGCCATACATATAGATGATTTATTGGATGGAGGCAATGGTGAAGCAGAGCACGAGAGAAACCTTAAAGTTCTAGACAGAGCACATGAAGTGAACTTAAAGCTCAATCCTCTGAAGTTCAAATTCAGACTACCAGAAGTTACATTTGTAAGTCATTTATTTACTTGTACTGGCTTGTGACCAGACCCATCAAAGCAAGTGGCCATTCTTGAGATGCCAGCACCAGAATGTTCAGGGTCTACAATGTTTTCTTGGTATGGTCAACTATTTTGGCAAGTTTATACCAGACTTCAGTGAGTTGACAGCACCTATGAGAGATCTGATGCACAAAAATGTTATATGGTCTTGGTTGGAACAGCAAAGCAGAACATTGCCACCCCACCCACATTAAAATACTATGATGTCAATAAACCAGTAACTCCTTCCTGTGATGCTTCAAAAGTTGTCATAGTACAGTTATTCTTCAAGAAGGCAAGCCAGTAGCCTATGCATCTAGAACTCTTACCCAAACTTAAATGCAATATTCTCAAATTGAGAGAACTTTTGGCAGTAGTATTTGCATGTTCAAAGTTTCATGATTATATCTATGGTTGAGCTGTTCAGATTGAAACTGATCACCAACCTCTAGTTACTATTCTAAAGAAGCCTATGCATTCAGCTCCAGTGAGATTACAAAGAATAATGCTCAAATTGCAAAATTACAACTTCAAAATGGTGTATGCAAAAGGCAAACTTCATTATCTGACTGATACCTTATCCAGATTGTTCAGAAATACAATACAACAGCTTCATGCAGAGAATAACTTGATGAGCTGAGAGATCATACAAAGACTGATCCTGTTTTGCAAAAGCCCAACCACTACATTAATGTTGGATGGCCTTCAAAGCAATCTAGTATACCACCTGAAGTATAAACTTATTTTCCTTACAGAGGTGAGATGTTGAAGGTCCTAGAATTGTTGTTCCTGTTTCCATACAACATGACTATATCCAGATTTTGCATCATGGTCACCCAGGTTCTGAATCTACTAAAAGAAGGGCAAGAGAACTAGCATTTTGGCCTTCTCTAGTAAAAGACATTGATAAAGTACTTTCTTCTTGTTTGGTATGCAATAGTACTAAACCGCATTTGCAAAAAGAACCACTTCAGCTAAGTCAAGTTCCTGGACTACCTTGGTCAACAGTAGCCACTGATATATTCGAGTGGAACAATCAGCATTACTTAGTGTTGGTAGAGTTTTATTCAAACTGGTTTGAGATTGATTTACTACCTAATTTAATGTCCACAGCTATCACCAAGTTGAAACGTCATTTCTCAGTCCATGGTAATCTACTCCATTATTTCTGACAGTGGTACCCAATTTACCAGTCAGTCATTTTGGAAATTTGTAAAAGAATGGGACTTTGTACAGTTTACTAGTATTCCAGAACATCCACAGTCAGACTAGCTGAATGTGCAGTGCAAAGCAATTACTTGAGAGGTCAATTCATGATAATATTAATGTCTTTTTGAATTTACTTAATCTCACAAACATACCCCGTGACGATATACTTGGCTCGCCTGCTCAGAGACTTCTATCTAGACAAACCAGAACAACATTGCCTATTAGTTCCAGTTTGTTGAGGCCTGAAGCTAAGAACAACAGAACAATTAGAGCCCAATTATTCAGAAAGCATTCTTTCCAGAAGTTCAGTTATAATCGACCGGATTTCTTTATCCATTGAAAGAAGGAGAGACAGTGAGGATACAAACGGTGAAAGGTTTCAACTGGATTGGTCAAGTAACAGTTATATGTACCGAGCAAGATCCTGCTTTATAGAATCTGAGGGTGTGGCGTACAGGAGAAATCGCAGACATCTTCTTTCTGTACCAGAATCGATATCGCAGCATTGTTCCTGTGATACAAACTCTAAATCTCAGAGCAATCCAGACAATGTTCCTGTTGCAGAACATGTCTTAACTTCTGCTTCCATTCCTGATGATGTTCCTGGTGTCCCTAAAGTTGAATATTCAGTAGAGACAGTCCAGTTGTAGACCTAATTCTAATTTCTATGTCACACGATTTGGTCATATTTCCAGACCTAGTGTGAAATACACAGCAATCTGGACAGAATTATCTATGTATTTAGTTCTGTATAATTTCATGACAAAGAATTATTTGTATTGATTGCACGTCAATTAATGTCGTAAATATTGCATGACTTATTTCTCAAAGAGGGAGGATGTAGAATAGTGTGTATGTGTTATAGCTTTAAGAAGCATTTCAAAGTTGGCACGTGCATATAAATAGCAAGCACATGCTAGCTTCTGTGCCATTTTCAGAGTGCAGCCAGACAGTGAGCATGTATGACTGTAATAGCTAGTTTATTTATAAGTTTATATAAGTTAAAGTTATTAAGCCTCAATCCTGATGTGTTTGTACATAATAAAGCTGCTTGAACAGAACCAACAAAGACTTGTCTACTTTATCCTGACTGGACGAGCGACACAGGGTTTGATTCCCTCAGCCTCCATTTGACTACTGTGTGACTTTGAGCAAGTCACTTAATCAGGCAATGCTCTGGCATAACTGGTAAACTAGACTAAGCTCAGGTCTTCTTGACTGCATACCTAGTAACTGCCTATGAACAGCATCTGTGAATAAAAGCACTTTTAGAAATATAGTATAGTATTTGAAAGCATGTTCTTGTTACATAGTCACCCATTTGTAAGTTATCCATCATAAAATGTAACATCTGAAATATTTGAGCCTTTAGCTAAAACACAAAATTATAATCTATTTATTTGATGACTACAACTTTCAAATCTTTGTATACTGTCCGTGGTGTGGTTCTTGCATATACATCTACTATGTACCTCTGATTACCAAAGTTGTACATTCACATCTACTCTTAGAACCACTGAAGTTCACAGGCTCAAAAAGAAAAACACCAGCAATCCCTTTACTGTCCAAGTCACCCTGTGTGTTGCTGTCTGATGAATTGTAACACATTAAGAGCCTAAGGTAATTTATGTAGCAAAAGGAACTCCAATGCATACAGTCATGTGATGTAGCCCCCTTTTTTCCAGTCACTGAGATGGACATACCACAGAAATCCCTCAGATATTATCACATTCTATAACAGAGAAATTACCTCGCCAGTGTCAGACATTTTGACTTTTTATCATATTCATATAATCAGAACTAACATACTATTTTAGCTAGTTAACATATGAAGACTTTTAAAGTACAAAGCTTCTCATATACTGATCTTTGGCTTTTCCATCCTGCAATGACTATGTCCTTTTCTCATTATATTTCATCTGTGCAATCAAATATAGTCAAGAGTCCTTCATAATGCACAAATTCACCCCAGGGATAACTTCTGTGGCTCTGCTCAACAGGGGCATAGGAAAATAACTTTCTTGGGTGGTGAAAGCCAGGGAACCTCATTGGCTAGGCTTACATAGGCCCTTGGGCCGATAGCCTAATACCTACCTATAAACCCCAGTGTCCAATGAAATGTGCCCTGATCATATGGTTAAAAAATTACCATTAACCCCTTTCAGTTCAGAAGCACAAGCCAGCATTAGCAAATATCCATATAATGTTCAAATTCAAATAAATTTCTCCTGTCAAGTTCATTACAGAAATGACACTATTACTATTATTCATCCATGAACCATCATCTCAGTGATGATGTTAATATCCATCACCAAGTGACAATTCAGGGTCTTTCTTTTCATCAAATGCTGGTAAGGGCACAGACCACAGCTACTGTCCTTTACATTGCCCAAGTTCTGATTCATTGCTCTACCATTTTAATTGTTTCACAACCATTAATTTTTCCAGTATCTGTAGCCACTGACTCCACACTCACAAAGTTGCTGGAAGACATTACAAACAATCCATTGCAAACTAAGTTGAGGTAAACATTTGCATTCCTGATGGATAAAAATTATTTTCAGCACTGTGGAGAAAACATGTACCTTAATTTATGCCACTGGCTTTCTTTAGTAGCATCTGTAAACAGAGCCTTTGCTGCATAGTGGTCTCAAAGAACTCCTAATCCATGAATATTGACTCACCTACCTCCATTATCTTTTTTCAAGCTTCCATAACTAAGATAAAACTTGATCCTTTTCATACCAAGTAGCAAACTGTACCAAAATCTCTCAGTCTACTGCACTTCCAAGATGGCTGCACTGAGTAACAGCTTAATTTCAGCTCTCTTAGTGTAAAAACAAACTCAGAAGAGAGCTAGTAAACTCGTACTTTTGGGTAAATTTTGGTAATTGGCTAGTAAGTGCACTGCCTGGATACAATCAAAAAAGAAATTCAGAAAACTTGAAAAAAATCGATCACAAAAGGTGATGAAAAACATTAACTGGGTAGAATTATACATCTGTTTAGTAAAAAGCACTGCAAGCTCCAGTTCTGGTGCAAGACATGACTTCCAGTAACCTAGAGGAAAAAATAAGTCAAATGTACTCAGAGCTGATTAAAATAAATGAAACACTGATGGAGTATATCATCTGAAATAACAAAAGGCTGGAAAAATGGAAGAAGCTTTAAATAAATATTCAGATGAGGCTATAAAACTGCAAAAACAATGGTCGAAATGAAGAAAAGGCTGGCTGAATATGAGACTGCTCAAGAAGAGATGTTTCAAAAAATAATAGAATTAGAGGACAGAGCACATAAAGAAAACCTGAGATTTTCTGCTGTACCACTGAAGGTGGAAGGAACAGACTGTATCAATTTTATGAAATCATAAATATGCAACTGGACTAGTATTTCACAGCAACCGTTGTTAATTGAAAGGGAAAATGATGTGTATGTTCCAAACCTGGCCAAGAGAAAGCAACCTAGACTTTTAATATTAAGGATATAATCCCACCAGCAAAAGGAGTTGATTCTGATAAAATTGTGGCAAAAGGACAAAGTACTAAAAGTAGAAGGCAGTAGAGTGTTGTGGATAATGATTACTCACTGGCAGAAGAGGAGTAAATTTATTCGGCTAATCAGGGAATGTTGAGAAGTAGGTGTGAGATTCAAACTGCTGTATTCAACTATCTTCAGAATATTTGCTCCTGAAGGGACAAATCATTTTTGATGCAGAACATGCTAAGGAGAAAATACAAAAGTTTGTCCAATAAAAAGTGAGCTGTGAAATAGAAGAAGATTCTGCTTCTTGTTCTTCTTTTAATAAAGACCAGAAAGAGTCTGTGCCAGTGAAACCGTTTCCAATGTTTCAACAGAAAATACTTGAGAGACAGAAAAAAGCATAAGAGTTGACTAGAAGAATTGTGATTACATTGGAAATAAAGGACAGACTGGATTTGGGAGATGGAGATAGAAATAAAACCAGCAACTCAAAAACTGACAAATGTGGATTACAAAGCATTAATTGTACTTGTGAAACATGACAGAACAAGAAAATCTGGAAATATTGGATATTTCTGACTTTGTTAAACTTGTAGGGGACTCTAAAGCACATGTCCTAATTCATGTCATTAATGTTTGGAAGAAAACTTAGGAAAGAGGAAGAGGAGAGAGAGAGAGATAATTAACTGTAAGTAAAACAACATTTTGTTCTTAACAGTATTATTTTTATAGTGCATTTAATAATTTAAATGCTATAAAGTAAAGTTTTTTCAATTATTTTCAAGAGTAACGGAAATACTAATGTAAACAGGTGTCCCTGTTTTTTTTTTTTCCTTTTCTCTTTCTCCTTGTTCAGTTTAAAGAAATGTAGGCACTGCAACATAAAAAATAAAGAAAAGTAACAACATGATACAAGAAAAAAGTATGAGCATTTTCTCCCTTTTTACATAGAGGAACAATTAGACAAAGGCACTTAGCTTGATCTAGTAACCAGTTTTAAGAGAAAGCAAAGAAATAGAAAAATAGCATTGAATATAGTAAAACTTTCCTCTAGCAAATAAATAAATGCTTGTAGAAGCCATTTTGTATCTGGTTCTCATGTCTTCATGGAGACAATCTGATAAAGAGCAATAAAAACAGAATACTTCTTTCTTTCAATGGCTAGGAGATATGTTTTTCTGAAACCTTTCAAGTGTTTTCCCAAGCTAGGAGAGCAATAAAGATAAGACAGAACCAGACAGCACTTAGTATGAGCACAAGCTGTACCATGTGTCTTAGCATGAATAATCCTTCTTTTAGGTTAACCCAAATCTATGAGTATGGCTGTCAGTCTGGGACAATTGTTCCTATTAGGAGGGTGAAACTTCAGTATTTGAAGATGTACCTAGTTTTGCATGTTAATATTAAGTTAATAGGTTTTAGGAGTGTATTGGAGGTGTATTTTTTGTTTGAGAGTTTTCAAAAAATGTTTTGTAAGATATGACATAGGCTAAAATGGATATGAAAAGAGCAACTGTATAAAAGATCAACTTGCCAAACATTAGTATATGCATATAACAAAAAATCTGGAACTAGATACTTAAAAAGCTGTTACACATATTTTTTACACTAGGTGCTTGGATGACATCTTCATTATTATTGGAAGTGAATTGGGAGGCATTACAAGTTTAGTTGATTATTTCAACAGTACAACTGACTTCTTGAAATTCACCTTCAGTTTTAATAAAGAAGAGATTAACTGTCTTGATATTTCCTTGAAGTAGAAGAATGTCTTTCACCAGAGCAATGTGTCAAAATATATAGAAAGAGTACTTACTCTAATTCCTTCCTCCACTTCACCAGTAGCCACCCCTATTACCAAAAATGATCGGTTGTCAAAGGCCAATTAGTTAGGGCCACCAGGATAATTAGCCTTGAAGAGGACTTCCAAATCAAATGTATGACCTTAAAGGCCATGTTTCTCGTTCAGGGCTATCCTGAGAGTCTGATCGACAGTTTGATTGATGAAATAAGAATGAAAAGGGAGAAAGGGTTTTTTCCACCTATACTAAGGGGTCCTATTCTAATGCATGCTATCACTTAGAATGATACATCCTTGGAGACCATGGAAAACATCAATGAACCAATAGGGATTCCTTTGAGTCTAGTAACTTCATTCAATGCAGATAGTGACTCGGTAAGGTTAATTTTGAACAAGAATTGGGATATAATCAATAGTGATATTGAATTATCCCAGAATGTAAGCTGTACACCAAAGATCACCTTCAAGAGAGGACCTAATTTAAAGAACCTACTAGAATCTAATCCGGTCAGGAGGCCTAAACAGCAGGGCATGTTTAAGTGCGAATCATCCAAATATTGTAAACATGTGGAAGTAACTAATTCATTCACTATTGGGAATGTAGCCTTCAGGATTTTGAATAACTTCAATTGTAACTCTAGATAAGTGGTTCACCTAGCTAAATATCAACAATGCTCAGTGTATTATATTGGCAAGATGGAACATAGGTTCCATGAACGCATATATGAGCACCAATATGCAATAAGTAAGGGCAAAATAGATAATTTAGCAAAACACGTATCAATAGAGCCTAACCATACATTTAAATATCTTATGATTGACCAGGTTTTGCATGATATTAGAGGAGGCCCAGAAGGATTGAAGCTAGAGGAACTTGAACTACTCTGGCAACTCAAGTTGAATGTTTTTAGGACTCCTGGCCTGAATGATTTATGTTCCATCAAATGTATCCTTAAGCTTAAAAGCCTGGCTAGATAACCTAGATTTTTTCAATGTATTATATATTTTTCACATGGTAATCTTGGTAGGGTTTTTGATCTCATGGGTCCCTTAATAGTACATGAGTTTAAGAGTAATATCATTATTTATGTGAGTGTTCAATTTAAGGTCCAAGTATGTCTTGTTATTGATTATGGACCCCCTGGTCTCCTATTGTTAGTAAGGTTTGGTCCAACTTGCATTAAGTGCCCCTGGGTCTGACTACCTTTCAACATCTATTCTTAACATCGATAATAATATCTAGGTCAAAGAGTTATTTCATTGCTTATGTGAGCATCCAATTTAAGGCCCAAGTATGTCTAGTTATAATAACACAAGGGTCAAAGAGTAATATCATTAGTTATGTGAGTGTCTAATTTAAGGTTCAAGTATGTTTAGTTTTTGGCTATGGACCCCTTGTCTCCTACCTTTTGTAAGGCTTGGTTTGACTTGCCCCAAGCTTCCCTGGTTTAGACTACTTCGTTAATACTGATTCTCAACATCTATTTTTAATACTTATTTTCAATACCTATCTGTAATATCCATTCCTAAAATTTACATTTAATATATATATATTGATTACAATCATTAAGTGACATATATTCCCTTGAGTAGTCCTGATATGTGTGTTTGGGCGATGTTGGTTTGTGTGCCTTGTTGTGTCACGTAATTTATGTTTAAGTACTTTTATCTTACACTGGAGGAGTTATTTGATGAATTTAATGTAGAGGGAATTATTATGTATTCCACTGGGGTATTTTAAATTTTAAATGTTAATATTTAATATATATATTCTTTCACCCCATTTATTTGTGGTATATGGATTCTAAATACTGCTACTGTTCGGCTAGTCCACTTGAAACTATCAAGACACCAAACTGGGGAGTGTCTCTCTATTTAGTTAGCCATGATCTGTTTATCTGAATGGATGGGTTGTTCCGTTATGGATCCACTTGAATCACAGAGTGCAGTACATGAACTGTGTTGACGTATAAATAAGTGGTTTATCCGTTGACTGCTTTTTCTATAGACAGGGTTATAACCCTTTTAGGGGAACCTAGTGAATTTCTTTTGGTTGGACATTGGTATATCACCATTTTCACTTGCCTTTCCATGCTGGACCCTTCATGTGGATTGAAGTGCTTTTGGGTTTGCACTGAATGTTTTGAAATGGAGAAAGTTGTGTCGTGGGGGGACGAAAGAAGGAAAGGTTGTTACTTAAGTGGTGTTCCATCAATGTTTAGTAAGTGTCACTGGATAATGTTTATAAAGTGTTTTATATGTATGGAATTAGTTGCATTTACTCAGGCTGTCATTATCCTTGATGGCATTTGAACAGCGCAGCTTAAAAGGCGCTGTATACATTTTAAATGAGAGTCGACTAACTGAATTATTGGGTTATGTTCTTTATCTAATTTTAACTTGATTTTATGGCATTTTAATGTCATTTTTTATTATTCATCTATTTCTACATCTCACTTTGAATATATCCTTCAGAGTTGATGCTGATAAGATGCCTGTTGATATATTTTTCTTTAATCGTAAGTGAGGTGAATGAAGGATGATGGTTCTTGGTGTAATTAGTTATTTAATTGTATAATTAGTTAAGCACAGCTAGGATTGGGCACAATTTGCCATGTGCTGTTTTTACTTTAGTATTTTAGTGTGTGCTTTTACATTCATTGTATTTTCTTGTCTGAAGAAGTCCGGACTGTGGCCGGACGAAAAGTGTGTGTCATTAAATAAGCAGCTTAATGTATTTACTGTTTGCAGCTTCCTTTTCTTGCACCGGATGTTTTTCACTGAACATTTTAACATTGTGATATTTTGTATATTATCTTTAAATGTTAATGGTCTCACAGATATATACAAAAAAGAAAGAGAAGTGAACTATATTAAAAAATGTAGAGTACAAGCATCTGTGCTACAGGAGGCACATTTGGAAAGAAATGAACATGTGAATTTCATAAAGATAGGTTTTCAGGATGGTTATTCAGTGGAATACCTAGGACAAAGGAAAAGAGGAGTACTTATATTAATTGCAAGAGGAGCTGCATTAGTGATAGAAGAGGATAAAAAAGATAGTAATGGTTTATTTGTAGCACTAAGGGGTGACTGGCAAGGGAGGAGCATTACATTGGAATGGATTTATACTCCACCTAAAACTGCTATAATGGAGCTTAAGAAAATGCTAAAAGAAACAATCAGCTTTCAGTAGGGAATATTACTTATAGGTGGGGACTAGAATTTGATTTGTAGCAGTGAACATGCGTCTGGGGGGTCCATAAGGGAAAATATAACAAAAAAGGTAGATTTTTGAAGAAATGTATGAAAATATTTGGAATGGAAAATGTGAATTCAGTAGTAGGAGTTTGGAGTAAACTTACTTATTGTTCCCCAAGATACAAAAACTGGGATAGGATAGACAGAACTTCCATTTTACAGGAACATGTCCATTTAATTGAAAATTTGATATACACCAATACTATTTCAGATCACGCACCAATAATAACTAAAATAAAACCACTGGGTAGTGAAATAAAAATGAGACATTGGCACTTTCCCACCTATCTGTTGAAGAGAGAGGAATTTAAGGAATAGATATTGGAAATTATTTGGGAGCTATTACAGAAGATAAAAATTTCTTCTGAAATATAGCTAGGGAGTGGGATAAAATTAAAGTGGAGTTTAAAAATAGGGTGGGACTAAAAGAAAGAGAGATATGGTTAAAAAGTAACAAGAATTATTTAGCGGGACTGACAAATGTTAAAGTATTACAGAATAAGGGGAATCTCACTGAACAAGAAAAGGAACAATTGCAGAATGCTGAACTGAAAATAAAGGATTGCCTTGGTAATATGCTTATGTTTAGAAAGATTGCTGTTAAGCAAATGTTTTTTGATAACTCCAGAGCAAAAAAAAAAAACTTTTAGGACAGTGACTCAGGCAACAAAAAGTAGAAAGGATTGTCACCATGCTTAGGGAGCCTATAACAAGGGAGATAACAAGAGATCCTGTACAGGTACTGGAAATATTTCAGAAATTTTATGAAAATATGTATAAAGCAGAAAAATATAGAAATCAAGAAAAGGTACAAATGGAAATGTTTATGGAAGAATTAAATATGCCAAGGTCAGACGTAGAGGAGGCTCAATTACTAACAATGATAGGAGGACGTGAGATAAAAATGTGATGTATAACCAATCCTAGATGGCATTCCTATGGATGTTTGAAAGCTAAGAGGGAAGAAACTGATAAAGATCTGGAAGGTTTTGTTTAACAGTATTTAAAGAGGAGGAAAAGCACCAACATCCTGGAAGAAAGCAGTGGTGGTGGTTGTAATGCCTAAAGATGGTTAATACCCATCAGATCTGGCTTCATACAGGCCCATTTCAATCCTAAACCATGATTATAAAGTGTTAATGTACATAATGGATAAAACAATGGCAAAGGTGGTGCCAAAAGTGATAGATATGAATCAATGTGGTTTTGCCGAGGGGAGACAAGCATTTGATAACATTGACAGAACACTGATGATCCAGAAGGAAGCAGACTATAAGAAAATACCACTGTCATTGGTAGGTCTTGATGCAGAGAAAGTATTTGACAGTGCGAGCTGGGAGTATAGGAGCACAGGAATGGAAACATTTGCATTCCCTGATAAAATTATAAGGTTGATTTGGAAGATACGTGAGGGATCTGAGGTGAAAATTAACATGGTTGGGGTTCTCTCTGATAATTTCTGTTTGAGCAGAGGAACCATGCAAGGGTGTCCTCTTCCCCTTCATTATTTGCATTATATTTAGAACCACTGGCAAAGAAAATAAGAGACTCAGAAATTCAAGGATATAATTGGTATGGTAGTCAAGAAAAGCTGGTAATATTTGCAGATGATATTATTTTATGCCTGATAAAACGAGAAAAGGCCATTTCAGTGTAGTGGAACATCTTGAGGCAGTTTCATATCTTTTTGGGGTACGAAAATAATGACGTTAAAACAAAGGCAATAACTGTAAATTATGTACCCACACAAATTGGTTCAGCAATATCCATATTTATGGGACATGATAAAATGAAGTATTAAGGAATATGGATTAAAGAATTCTGGTGTGGCAGCTAAGGATATGTGGGAAGAGACCAAACAAAATATAATACAAAAACTGAGAAATTGGCAGCTCTGTTATATTGATATGGATGGCAAGATACAAGCACTTAAAATGTTTTAATTCCTTTACTTTTATACGCAGGTCAGGCATATTTTTATCAACCCAGAGGATAAACTGTGGATAGCAATTAATAAAGAGCTGAAGGACTTTATCTGACAGTGGAAGATATGAAGAATCAAGTGGGATAAGCTGATTCTTCCAGTAGAACAAGGCAGTTTGGAATTACTCGATTTGAAGGGGTACTTCAGAGCTACGCAGCTAAGGCTCCTATACATAGCACAAGCAGAAACCTATACTTCAAAGTGGAAAGGGAGGATGATGAAACAGGGGGGAGCTCAAGAAACAAGAAGAGACTAGGATTTTGGCTGTAGATCCTTAAGGAGAATAACAATAACCATACAGAATATTATATTCATACAGTAGCAGAAAGTATTCTAAGAACTAAGCCAACATGAGAATGGAGAAAGGAGATTCTGCCAAGAGAGATGACTGGGCTACAGACAATAGGCAAGAGGGGGCTGGAATTTATTGGAGAAAGCTGACAAAAGAACCAAGGTATTGGCAGCAAATCATTTGAGAGGGAAAGGTAACAGAATGAGAAGAGGACAAGAATTTATTTGGACTGCAGGCTAGAGAGCACCTTCTCTATCATGGATTGACATGACAGTATAGGCAAAATGAAAGAATTAGGCAGATCCTACGTGAAAGACCAGCACTGGTAGAATTTTTAGTAGAATCTAGAATAGAAGCTGCTGTTAAAAAGGAATAATAATTAGAGCATACTAAATATTGATAATAATCATAAGACTCAATCAGAGGAGGTTAGAAAGGACTGGGAAGAGATATTGGATAAGCAATTCACAAAGATATATGTATGTCTCCCAAACATGCAACAAAGTATAGAAGATTTAGAATATTTGCTTGGACATGTTTACATAGATATTTTTATACCGAAAGTAGATTCCAAAGAATTCTTTATCGGGTAGACAGCAGATTTTGGAGGTGTGATGGGAAAGAAATAGGTAATTGGGAACATATTTTCTGAGAGTGCAATGACTTGGCAGACTAAAGATTCCCTGCAGACTGCTCTGTCAGAGATGCTGGGTGAGTAGATTGTTGTAACTGGGGAAATCATATTGTTGATCTATGATACAGAATCAGAATTCCCTAGACATAGTAAGGCCATGCCAAGTCTAATTATGGTGACTGCCAAAAAAGCAATTACTAGAAAATGGAATCAAAGTCTAAATCAATTGTACTAGAAGTAGTGAATATAGTAACAGAGATAAAACAACTGGAACTTGGAAATTTAGAAAAGGGTAGGAGGAAATTACATAGAAAACAATGGAAATTGTGGGAAGAACACAGACAGATGAGGAATGAGGTTTAAAAGAAGGCAGTATTTGAATAAGCCATGTAATGTTTGACTGACAATGACTGGATAGGCTATGTGATGTATGTTTGCAACTAAAATTTATGTCAATGTGGTTTGTTTTCATTTATACAAATGTATGATTGCCTATGTCATATGTGATAATTTAATAAAGATGTTTCTTGTGTACAAAAATCTCTCAGTCTACTATGCACCTTGCCTGCCACAGGCAAATATATATATATATGTACTATTAGTCAAGTGTTCCATACCTATGTGTTGTCAAATGCAGGATTTGCTGAGAGTAGGAAAAGTCAAATAATGCAGTATCACATGTTGGTAAATGGGAGTAGATAATAATGCTGAATCTTTCATTTATAATGAAAGTTTTGGCTTTGTGGCTACGTCTGTGTGTGCAACTGATAGCTGGTTAAGATTAGTTTAAGGGCTGGCGAAGGGAATGGCTTTAGTGATGCATCTATGTATTGGAATATGTGAATTGTGTTTTTGCGTGTATCTTGTTTAGTGATACTGATAGGAGAATGGAGTTTAGTACTTTGGTGCATATTGTTTGTGTTAGCAACAGTGTTAGGCTTAGAGATATCACCCATGACTATGGTGGGGCAGGGAATAAAGCAGATTGGTTGAGACTATGCAATATGCAGCACTTGCAAATGAGTGCATAATGGCATGTGTATTAGAAAGACCATGCAAATAAGGAAAACTAAATATGCAAATGCAGGAGATCAAGATGGAAGAGTAATTCAGAGATGTATAATATGGAGGTGCTCTGTGATTGGACCCACCCTTTTTAAACGCTAAGATTTACAGAGTACATGATATGACCCATATTAGATATAGCAACAGCAATAGATCAAAGGCATGTGCTTGTAGCCATCATCAGAGCCACTGCTAATAATGCTGCACAATAAAGCCTGCAGCACAAATGAAAATGACAGAAGCAGCAACTAGCAAATCAACATGTGATCTGATCACTTCAAGTAGATAGAGTTTGACTAAGTCCCATAGTGTATCACTATCACCCATGTATATTTTAGGGATATGCATGGGATGCCCATTCCTGTGGAGAAAAAGGTATGTTTAACATTGGCCATCCTAGTGACAGGGATCTTCCAGTGACCTACAAGAGCCATATTAGGTATAAAATAGGTTTCTACATTGAAAATACTTAACTAGTTCCTCAACATTAAATTAAATGTCAAAGAGCAAACAAACAACTTGCCTGCATTCTACAAGACCACAAACATCTGAGGTCATGGGACCCATAGATCACTCCCACTTTGCTGTTAAGGCCCCATCTAGTTGAGACACACAGATGAATAAGTAAATAAATAGGGTGGGCTACCACTCCCTGTACTGTCATGTACTCTGTAATGTCCATAACATTATCTACAATGCATCCATGTGATACCTGGGTAGTTAACACAATAGACACATAGCACATGCCTGACTTCCCACACAATCAGCTTGTTGGTAAATGCATACATATTCCAGACTGAATGAGCTACACAGTCAACTACAATTCATACTGGAAGAAAACCACGTATAATAATCTGTCTTATGTGTAGCAGGTGATGCCAGATGTGCACTTAAACCATAGCTGATGACCTAAAGACCATGGAGGAAATGACACACAACATAGTCCATTACAAAACCAGAAACATTGGGAGATGTGGATTCTGACTTCAGAAAGTTGATTCTGATATTTAAACACCTTCAGGTTCTGACATATGCACAAGAAAATATGTAGTGCATGCCATGCTGTGTACCCTGGCCTTGTAAAATAGATGTTGCTGTCCTGAGATCTGGGTCATGGTTGACAACAAATGGAAAAATAAAAAAAAATAACATAACAGCAAGACATGCTACAGGCAACACAGCATAAATAGCAGTATAAGGAGGTGATACAAGAAAGTTAATGGAACAGTGGAGCTACAGCCAAGATAGCAATTGTACATAGATTGCAACACTAGTAAAGCAGTACAATCTGGTCTTGTAGGACATGACATAGACAACACAGAAAAATATGATGCATGCCATAACACTCAGGCTTTGCAGGACACTACATGTTCTGGACACAATGTGTATCAAACATTGGCAAACTTAAATGGGAGTAGGGACTGGGCAGGGCACATTAATCATCATATGTGCAGGTGAAGGGGACACAGTGACAACTGACTACAACATTGCAATGTGTGGTAGGGTCATAGTAAATGAAGTCAGCAGCCTCAAACATTTGGTACTTGCTGTTTGACAAGGAAGACATTCTCCAACAAATACTATTGGGTAACTGCTTTGTCACCAATGTTGCCATCCACTCTGTTGCCTGTCTAATATCACATTCTCCAGGACCATTGCCAGCATCCACTGTGCTGGCTAGCCATGTCAGGGCTAGATCTTTCTAGTCACATGTATAGGGTAGAACTATTTGCACTTGCTGGAGCACACAGAGGAGGCATCCCATTGGTAGGGCCCAAACACCTTGCCCATGACCAACAGGTGCCAGACAATGACCGACATGTGACACTGATTTTGTGTATCTGCAGTGGCCTGTGCCCCCTGATGTGGGACAATAGTAGTATAATCACCTTGTGTCCAGACCATCCCATGGCCATGGACAACATGGCTACTCAAGGCAGACTGAATGGCAGGTGTAATGTGTTGCATGGATTCACCTATTGATGTACAGATGTCAAATGTGTCATCCGTAACCTTGTAGCACTAATGTCTCATTGTACCAACACTGCTGGTTACTGTGCAGTTGCCAGATGTCCTCATGGATACCATGGAATATACTCACTAATCTCCATCATGGTGTGTAGCAACCATATTGATCTGGATAACTCACCTGCACATCTGCTTGTTGATTTTGTGCCACACACATACAAGGGACAATGCAGGAGTCATGGTAGTGCCAAGCTCAACTTCATTTCCCTACATGGTGGGAATGCCCATGTCAAAAGTAGCACATATATCAAATGCTGCATACAGTGGGGACACAGTTGAAGTTCATTCAGGACTCTCAGCTATAGGTGGTACATCAGACTCTGCTGTGGTCATGCACTAAGTGGCTCCCTCTGCAGAAGCATCTGTACCTATGGATAGAGGAGTTCCCTTCCCTTGGAGTGCTATGGACAGTACCACTGTGTCATCAGGCTGTGGAGCCTTCAAATTGTAATTCTCACCAGCCACTGTAACCATGCTGAAGTCAACCCTCTATTGTCCTACTGTACTGGACCCTGCACTGGTGGGACTTGTGAATGTATTAAAGTGTGTCTTCAAGTCCACAGATGCATGCTTTGAGCATTCTCTAGTGGTAAACATGGCGGGATGCATGGCAAGTAGTGCTGTACAATACCTTGTAAAACATAATGTGCTGGGCAAGACAATGGACTTACAAATCTATATAGGTACCTATGGAACAGATGTACAGGTAACCAACTGTCATATCCCCTTCATTTCATTTATTGTATGCTATTATGGTTGACACTGACCAGGTGATTTTTCTTCTGACACATGGGTAGTAGGTACCAGACCTGCACCCACATGCAAGCTGCCAGCTGATGTGAAGAGCCAGTACTGCACAGTGGTTGAAACCAAAAACTCTTCCATCTCTGTCATCTGCTTCAGTATTGATGAGACTCCTTTTGTGGAAACTCTGTCCATTTCAATGCCTCAAACCTTTGGCTTTCTACAGGAGATAATGTCTAAAACCCTCCTTCACACCTGTTGTAGGAACCTGTTGTAGTTGCCTTCAGTATTCACATCCTGCACCATGCATCAGATCTGATCCCTGGCATTCTGGTCTGTGTCACCTATGGCTAGCAAGCACATCTGTGAAATTCCAGAGGTATTTATTCCTCTGGGTGGTAATACCAGTACCTTTACACCTGTGGACAAAACATGGTGTTTAGTGGGTATATGTACTAGGATGTGCCATGCATGTGTTACTAACCACAGCCCACATGCATGCGCACACACACACACACACACACACACACACACACACACACACACACACACACACATACACATTGTGTTACTGTTGGCTTCTATACTTTGCTATGGCATCCCACCTGTCACTTTCTGCCTTCATCTGTCACTGTCTGCCACAGTATTGTGCATAGCCACTCATACTGCTTTGGGAATAGAGGGACAGCTTTATTTGTGATATGATGCATATTGTTCATGCATACTGTAGTATGCATAAGACTCATTATAATAAATCAAACCACTGTCTGGTTCTTTTTCCATTACATACTGAACAACAAATTTTAAATGTTGTTCAAATATAAAGTGCTGGAGTTTGTTAGTGTGGACTTTTCAACAAATATGTGGCCTAGCACTCAGATTGGTGGTAGCTTCTGTAAAATAAGCAATGCTTTTTTAAACTAACTGCAGTCTCTTCTTCTTCTTCTTTCAGCTTTTCCTGGTTAGGGGTCGCCACAGTGGATCACCTGTCCGCTCATGATTGGCAGTGGAGTTTTACAGTGTCGAGTTGCCAGCCCGGCGCCCAACCTTCCACAGAAGGCACACACACACTCACACCTAGGTCCAATTTAGAGTGTCCAATCCACCTACAGCATGTCTTTGGGATGTGGGAGGAAACTGCAGCACCCGGAGCAAACCCACGCAAGCACAGGGAGGACATGCAGACTCCGCACAGAAGGCACCCCAGCCGAGGATCGAACTGGAGAACCTCTTGTGAGGCGGCAACTCTAACCACTGCACCAATTTTTACATAAAAAGCCTGTCTCATAAACTGGTACCCCCAATGAGTTTTTTTTTTTTTTTTATATTTTATACTGTTATGTTTATGGGTTGTATTCTGGCCCATTTTAACACAGCTTCATACATGATAGCAATAAAGCTAATAATGACATGATGTCATTCAGTTAATTATAAAATTGTAATAGTATGGTATTCAGTTAATTGTTTAATTACAATTAAGCAGTGCATTAGTAAAAGTTCTACTAGCAAATATGTAGCCAGAAGAAGCGTCACATACAGCAAAGATGAAGGTATTCAGTGTCAGTTAACAACATGTAAATGAAAATGTTTCTAGATAAATCCATCCTGGCAACATCTGATCATGACGTAGGCACCAAAAAAGCAACAGTGGAAGAAATGGGTATCTACAGTCAACACCTCTGCCAAGGCTTGAAATATAACCGGAGATGAAAGACTAAAATTGGAAACGCACAACAGGAGATAAGGTTTGCTTAACTATAAGAGGCCATGTCAGTCCTGATGGAAAGTTTGATAATGTAAAAAAAGTCAGATATGTACTTTCAGCCAATGTAAAATGTAGAGTTCAAAATGTCTACATTCAAAACTGTTGTACAAGAGGAAAACCTATCATTTTTGTGCATGCAGATTTTGAATTTTCAACCATGGTGTGACTACAATTGGTCCAGTGGATCAGTGTACTATCTCAGTAAGCAAATTAAAAATAAAAATAAAATAAATAAACAGAGCATATGTTTTACATCAGATTAAGAACAATATCAAAGGACTGCAATGTTTCAAACATAAATAAAAACACACAATGTATATAATCCATGTATGCAGCTCATAAAGGTGAAAAGAAAAATTTAGTCACAGCTAGATACTGTTCAAAAGAAATTCTTGATTTTGCCAGATCACTAAGCATATCAGAAATAAAATAAAAAGATGAAGGCATTAATATATTAGATAGTGCTGAAGAATAATTAATAAAGAAACAATAGAAAGTGAACCAAAGGTTGTTAGAGCAATGTAACTGATAAAAAGTAACAAGACAGTGTGCAGCTATTGTTGGAGGCAATACTGCATGGGTGACAGTACCCAGCAAAGGGAAATGTATCTGCAAAGTTTAAAAAGTTAAACACTTTCCAAAAGAGGAAAGAAGATCCCACAGAAGAGACAGGCATATAGAGATAAGAAGTATGACAAAGAGGTAAAAGGAAATGCTGTAAAAGAACATAAATAAAGAAATATAACATAAAATCAGAATGTGACAGTAAACTTTGACAATATCAAAAAAATGTACATTTGTACCCAGTAAGTGAGAGTGAAAGCAATACATGGCTAGAAGGAAGAGTAAAGTCAATTAAAAATGAAGTGAGAATTTTGATAGCTACAGTTTCTGATTCTATTATAGAATATTGGCAAGTGACACTTGCAAAAATAAACGTAGAGCAAAGCTACAAAAAGCAAAAGGCAAATTATATGCACCCAACTTAACAGAACCTTTTTTCATCCATTATTGTGATGAGACATTAGTAAAGGCACATGACAAAGTGACAAAATCAAATTCCAGTAAACTAGAAATGTCCGGGTCAAACCTTCTGCTCTCTATTACAGTTAAATCATTAGGCCAATCAAATATCAAGCAATATATGAGGTGAGACAAGTGAAAGTGAAAATTGCTACAACTTCCTTGAAGGCATAGGGAAGTTAAAAAATATGACCTAAACTTATACGTGGACCCTAATATTATACCCAGTCACATAAGAGAGTGCCATTTCATCTGAAAAAAGAAAATGAAAAATAACTAAAGAACAAACAAATTTTAAGCATAACTGAAACTGGTTGAAATCCGACTTTTTAGGTTTCAGCCTGAGAAATATCTCCTGCAAAAGAAGCCTGGTGAAGTGATGATGTGTATTTATACGAGAGGAACCAATAAAATTATATAATGAAAGATACACTTGTATTATGTACTAGATGATATAATCATAGATTTATAGGTAAGTACTAAGCAATCAATCTGAAGATCATTACAAGCTTAGCCAATAACCCATATTCAAAAGTTTCCTGCAGCCACAGGAACAGTAACACAAGATAGATGATGGTAAATTTGAGGCTGCTTATCCAACTATTCAGGTTTATATTTAAGATTGCAGGGTGGTAATCTGCTTGAAATGCAGTACAACATGAATCTATTACACCAACATATAGTATTTATTACAGAGAAAGAGCAATTGGCACTAAAACAGCAATACAGTCAATGTCTGCTAGATTTTGTTGGTTCTCTTTGTATCTTCTGAAGTATAAATATTCATACTTTGTCAGTCCAAGCAATACATACTAAATATATTCACAAGTACTCCAGCCTGACAAATCCTAAGTAATAACCAGGTGCTGTAAGTTTCAGCTACTCATTCTCAAATGCATTCTTTCAACCACATTCATATGCAGTAGATTAGCAATGCAAATCCTTCACTTGCAGGGCCTTTTCCTGAATCAGATAACAAGACAATGCAATGCCTTGTGTGTTTTCCCAAATTTATTTTTGTTAGACACTATGCACAGACAGAGAACAATAAAACATGCAAACCAAATTCTCATGGTCATCTTTCAAAAAGTCTTAGCAGTTATTATTTTTCTTATAAAACAGTGCTGCACACATATGAAGACATTATATATGTTACAAAAGTAACAGAGGAGCTTAAATACCACCTATAAAGGCCATAACTGCATCTGCTATAAATATAGACTAATATTATTGGCCATCCCAAAATATTGTAACTCTGTTTAAAAGTTTGAACTATCAGTTTACATACTTTTAGCACAATTATTCCAATCCAATATTATTTGGATTTATTCTAAAATCAGACTGGACATGGGTGTTGTACAAGCACTCATGTCCCAAGAGCTTACAGACTACTGTCTTGAAGCCAAGACCATGAGTGTCTTGTAGCTCGGTTATACTGGTATTTGCCTTGTACAGTTTACCAGAACACATTATTCAAGTCTGAGCACAGTTAAGTATGGCAAATGTGGTAAAGGAGTGGGAAAGGTGATAGTGTAGATTAGTGTAGATTAGTGTAGATTAGGGCAATGGTCAGGAAATGGGATCTTAAGTTTAGGGAGTGGAAAGGGATTCTTAGGGTTAGGGATTAAGAATGGGATTTCAGGTTTAGGGAGTAGAAAGGAAGTCTTACATTTAGGGACCAAGAAGGAAGTTTTAGGGTTAGGAACAAGAAGGGTGTTTTAGGGTTCTGATAGGGCTACACAGTTTTGCAGAACTGGGTGTTGGAATGGCTAAGTACATATGGAAGATTGATTTAGTGGGAATTAGAGCACTTGCCTTTTTGGGCAATTTGCAAAAAGCAAATGTGCCATAAGCAAATAGCATGCAACCACATGTGGTAGACCCACTCAACATTGCTCACAGCATTTTCTGTATCTGCAGCTGTTTTTTTATACCTTAACAAAATAAATAATTACTGACAACTATAAAACAAGAAGAAATGCTAATGGACTAAGCTATCATGATTTTTTCGGGACCTCCCTACTGATAGTGTTTATAAAAAAGTAATCTGCTCACATTAGAATAATGCATTGACAAAATGTAATTTTGACAGGATTTCTTTTTCCAGCTTATCCTGAAGTAAAATACAAGCACTTAACTCTATTTTTTGAAATCAATAGTTGAATTTGAAAAGGAATTCAGGGCCTTAGAAATTGTCAGATAACTTTTGTGTTCCCTAGACCATCTCATCAGAGGAAGATGTCATTGAGTGTAAGGGAACTGTTTATTTATTTTAATTTTATTCATCACTATTTTATGTTTGATTTTAAGCAGGGTCATCTTTTTGAATAGGCCAATTAGATGGCCATCTAGGTAGCTGTGCTTCTAAGGATGCTCTTTCTATATATATATATATATATATATATATATATATATATTTTTTAGAGCACTGAAATATGGCATTTGTTTGATCTAAAAAAGTAAATAAAACACACCTGTTAAAAGAAAACAGGTCTGTGTCAAAGCTGGCACCCCAGGGGAATGTACTCCAGCTGACATCATTTTTTGACTTGAGCACTGCAAGTTAACAGAGCAGAGCAGAGACCTGAGAACATTGAAATGTAAGCATGAAATCATGTTATCATACCTTTTCACTCTTTTACTTTGTTTTGTGTCAACATGCATTTTTTGCACAATAAGTAGTAGTAGTAGTATTATAATAATAAATAGTAGTAGCCCTGACTGTACAGGGATTTGTATTCAGTGGCTGGACCATGGTTAAGTTGAATGGCAGCTTACAGATGCATGATATCGCATTTGGTATTCATTAAGTGGCTATACACAATGTATAGAGCTGCCAAACAAAGAGAAATGGCAGAATATGCTAATGAAAGCTTAAAGAGCCAAAGTACATGTTAATTAACCAATCCAATATGGTGGAGCTATTCAGGAAGTTATAAAGTAATCATGTACACTCAGTGTAGGCTTCTGCCTTGTACACCAAAACTCTTTGGACTAAAGCCCAATTACTTTTAGTTAAAAAAAGCATGTTCGGGGTTGCTGCTGTTATTATTATGCCATATGTGCAACAGGCTTTAAATCAGTGTGCTGCTGCTGCCAGACCTTGAGCAAGAAGAAGATGAGTGTTTAGACCCTGTTTGACTTACTGCATGACACAGAAATTGCTGAGAGATACAAGGTAGACAGGAAAACATTTTGGGAGATATACAACCTCTGCCACCTCCAGCTCAGGCCCCAGGGAAATTGTGGAGAACCCATCCCAGTGGAAACAAAAGTATGTGTAGCATTACATATACTAACTACTTTTACTTTCCAGAGACACACATGACATATATTAGGGATGTCATGGGCATCAGCCTCTAGAATATTACTACAACAAGCTACAACATGCAAGGGATCACATCTGTTTCCCATGTACCCCACAGGAAAAAGCAAGAACCATGCAGAAATTCTCTGCAGTAGCACACTTCCCTGAAGTGTTGGGGGGGTCATAGATTGCACACACATAGAAATAAAAGTCCCACCCACAAACTGTCAGGTTGTCTGTAATGCCCAAGGGATCATCTAAATGTCTGTGCAGATAACCCAGACAGCTTCCATGACTCACACATATGGCACACTTGAGAGAAGTACACTAGGTTTGCTATGGGTGACATTTGTCAAGTGGGGCATGCAGGTTATACAGTGGAGCGCTGGCTCTTGACACCAATGAGAAACCCATACAACCCCACTGAGCATGGATACAATGAGAGCCATTATGAAGCTAGGAATATCATAGAACATGTGTTTGGTTTGCTAAAATCAAGGTTCCAGTGTCTAGACACATCAGGAGGTGCACTGCAATACAATCCAACACCTCTGCCAAAATACTTACAGTCTGTGCCATGTTACACAATATAATTCTCAGGAAAGAGCTTCAACAAGGACAGCAAAGGGTAGGACCACAGTTTTAAGGACTACAAATAGAGCCAGCAGCAGCAGGTACAGATGAGGAGTTTGAGAGAGAAGTACCAATTGCAGATGGATCTGGCAGATGGAGGTGTGCACTGGCAGATAGTAGTGTGCATTGGTAGATGGAGGCATACTCAGTATGCCCTGGACCTTGCTAAGAGACAAAGGATACCACAAACAATCAGTACCTAGGTCAAAGCCTAGATCGCATGTACATGCAAATAGCAAAAAAATTATTTATTAATTTGTCTTTGTTGATCAAGAAAAGTCTGCGGAGGCCCCGGGTGAAAAGCTCCACATATAAGTTACATATGATGCACATTTATAGTAGCAGGGTAAACACATCTATACTTGATCTTGCTTACATGATTTTTAAATATTTCTTTACATAAATGTGACATTTTAACACAAATTAACAAAAATTGTTTAATTATTAAATAGAGAAGCAACATAAAGTATCAATGTATTTATAGCATGATGAATATATATATATATATATATATATATATATATATATATATATATATATATATATATACACACCAAGGAGCAAGACTGAAGTACCTAATGCTTCCACAGTTGTAATGGCAATACTAACTGAAATACAATACAGTTTAACAATTACAGAAGCATTCATTCACAAATGAGTAGGAACAAGATCATTCCAAATAAAAAAAATTATCTAAGAAAAGGCCATCCAACACAAGCAAAGACAGGGTATAAAAGTAATTATATAAATGTTTTATTATAGAAGGTAAGTGCTTTCACGCCATACAAGGCACTTCATCAGACCATATAAAACACACACACAACTAAACACCCTTATATATAAAAAAACAAACCAGGTAAGATCATCATCAACAAAACAAATCACGAGTTTTAAGTACTGGTTTTAAAGAAACAGCGTCATTAAGACCTGAGCTTGTATTGGCTTGCACTTCTAAAATCCATCTCAACTCAGAGCATTCGGTTTTACTTAGATTATCACCCCCTCTCAAACCAAAACTTAACAGTTGTAAAACCAAGAATTTAAAAACATGTCCAGCACCTAAAGATTTAACATGTTTTGTCAGTTCATTGGATGGTCTATTTTCCTAATGTTATTGAGGTGTTCCAAAATGCATTCCTTAAAAGCACAATTAGTTTTACCAACATAAAAACATGAGCAAGCAGTACATACTGCCTGATAAACCAAATCAGTAATTTTACAATTGGCATAAAAGCTGAAATAATATCTGTCAATATAATGATATACACAAGTAGATGTATAATAATGAAAATATGATTACAAGCACTGCAATCAGTACAAGGAAAAGTGCTTTTATGCTTTGAAACTACAAAGCATTACCTACTACATTTGTAACACAATTTTCATTGAAGAGATTTGTCATTCTTAAAAGAGAATTTAGGTTTATCACCAGATTCACTTAAAGCTGTCGTTCTCCATAAGTACAGGTCAGTTTCTCTTAGCAATATTGCAGATATCATCATCATCACCATTCAACCTAACTGCCTTTGTAAACTGATTATGCGATTCTTCCTCTGACTTTCAATGATATGCATGAGTTTTTGAGCAGAGGAAGTAGACAATCTCTGAAGTTATGTCCTGTACAGGTACCAGTGCCAAACCCTATTTTTCTGAACCTTTAGATGAAGATAGTGAGGTACCTGGGTATTTGAATGCTGTCTCTAGGGTTGTGTTAACTTACTCCAGTAATATCAATGAAGTTTGCAATATTGTTTTTAAGAATTAAATTCTTGGTTTTACAACTGTGAAGTTTTGGTTTGAGAGGAGGTGATAATGTAAATAGAACAGAATGCTCTGAGTTGAGATGGATTTTAGAACTGCGAGGAGATAGAAGCTCAGGTCTTAATGATGCTGTTCAATGGTAGACAAAATCCAAAAGTAAACAGCAAGATAACAGGACCTGGAACCTAATTGTGGTAAAATTATTTCCAGTGATCAGCAGAATCCTATCACTGGAAACAATTTTACCACAATTGGGTTCCAATTCCTGTTATCTCACTGTTTACGTTTGGATTTTGTCTACCATTGGTTACTATGTCGAGTGGAAGTCTTAATGATACTGTTCCTTTAAAACCAGTCCTTAAATCTCATGATTTTTTTCACTGATTACGATCTTAATTGCACTGTTTAAGTGTGCTTAACTGAGTGTGTTTTTATATGGTCTGATGAAGTGCTTTGCATGGTGTGAAAGTTCTTACATTTTATTTATATAAATACTTTATAACATATCTTTGGTCATGTTGGATAGTCTTTTTTAGATCATGTTTGCTTGTTTTTTGTATTAGACCATCCTTAATTCATTGTGGTTATGTTTTGATTTCTTCATTCACAAATGAGTAGGAACAAAAAAGCAACAACTCTTCTTCTGCAATACATATTGATAAGTGCAAGCTTGTGAATAAGCAAGCATTAGCTATCCAGTGCATACATCAGACATATATGCAACCCTAAGGCACAAAGACATGTACAAAGGGTATAGTCATCATCATTTGCACAGAGTGGGAGGAAGTGGTAGGAGGGTAAGCCTGACACCAAAGAAGTGAGTGTGTGCAGGTGAAAAACACATGTATCTAAGAGAGTATACAGTGCTCAAGGCCAGTAACATCAGATATACAGTACTCAACAGTCCTGTTTAGAGAGCTTGCATGTGTGTGAGGTGGTATGGACACGTGAATTTTTTTTCGATGCATGTGTGCCTGCATGAGCACAATCAAGCACTGTGCTAGTACAATGTCCTGGCATCCCAGACAGGTGTGAGCCATGCATGGTACAATAGTCAGTTCAGCATTGTCACTCCTTGCCACGAGAACCACTTCTGCCAGGAGCTGCACTGCTACTTTCAATGCCCTGGCTAGAAGTCAAGGTCCTATATGAATGTGAGTGTGTCTGCTGAATGAGCTCTCCTGATGACTACATCAAGGACCACAACTCCATGACCCACCATGTCTGGGTATAGACACCACAATCACTGATGTAACAGTGGCTGTAGTGTCACTACAGAAGCAGGATCTTGCATGACCATGTCTGCTAATACCAGAAGATGTAGTGGTTCTCCAAGCACATGGATGCCCAAACTCCCCCCAACAGATGTCCCATCATAGACACTGCCCAATCCAGTGTGACATTTGTCCTCATCCAAGGAGTTGCATACAGGATTCAAGGAGTCACTCAAATCAGAATGCATGATGCTTAGTAGTCACACTGTCTCATCTGAGGCCCTTGTGGAGCATGCCAGTGACTCTACTATAGGCATGCACATACTCCTGGCAGTATCTAATGTCACAGCAGCATCAGGAGGATGGTGGACAGCAGCCTTCCAACATGCATCCCTACCAACCCTCCTGTGTGGCACCATTCCCTCACAATGACTACAGGGAGAAGCAACCAGCTCTGGAACCAGAGTAACCACACAACCCTGATCAATGGTGTCCTATATCGGAGGTCTCATGTCATAGGTATACATAGGCATAAAGAATGTGTCTGAGATATGGCAGGTGATGTGGGAGGCACAATCTCAGTGTCAGACTGACCCCCTGCACCCCCCAGACTGTGCCTTTTCATTATCACCATCATCATCAGAGGCCACCAATACTCTAACATCAGGTGGTAGGAGTTCCACAATGCCACTCTCAGGATTACCTATGATGTCAAGCAATAAACACAACAAACACAAAAATACAAAATAAAATTGATCACATATTTTCCTTATATGAACAGTATGCTAAAATCTAACAGATGCTAATGCAAAACAAATTTTAATCTCATATAGACATGAATCTACCTTATAGACAGTAATACCAATAACCAATAGTGTGCTTATCATGTGCAGATTGGCTGGCAACCTGCAATCCAGATGTGCCTATATGTGAGGAAGGGAAAGGAAAAAAGGCTGATAAGTATCACAATGCAGATGAAGCAAAAAAGAGAACACTCCCCTTCACAAGTGCAGATTAAAAATATTCTCATACAAAACTGTAGGGAACAGTTGGATGCCCCCAGAAAAAACACCCTCCTTTAGTTCTCCATGATTGTGTCATCTGACTCACAGTTATCGATAGCTCTTTCTATATATCAGACATCTTAGATACATGCATATAAAGATATAGCAATGACACTTGCATTTTGCATACCTGGAAAGTCTGCTTGTGACACCCTGAGTCTGTTATCCATATCTTCATCAATATAAAGTATTCTGTGGGAACCCCCTGCTGAACTATCTGTATCTCTGACAGTGGACAGGAACGTCTCTGTTTCAGTTAGTGGTGGTTCAGTAGCACATGATAGACAGATAAGTCCTTTGAAATTATGTTAATATTAATTGTGTGTGCTGTGTGAACAATTAAAGCATTTTTTTTATGTTCCCCATGCGCGTCTCCATTCCCATGGCATTAGCTAAAGTCCTGATATTGTGACACATGCATGATAGTTCTGTTGTGGTAAAGAAATGTGAGAAGGCTGAATGTATCAGTGTAATGCAGTAGTAGTTGTGCTCATTGCTAGATATACACTGTGATTCATTTCATGTGTCTTCAAGTTGTTATTCTCAAATAGTTGTTTTGAAAGTTTCTGATAAATACTGCTCTCTGCATTTGCTCACCTGGTGGTAGTGAGAAAATAACTTTCACAGCTTAAGGAAAAAAAGTAAAAAACTTAGTTTAGGCTGCATTGTATAGCACAAACTAGCCCAGCCACAATTCATGGCACTCAATGAAGAAAATGCACCTGTCAGAGAACTTTCTCTGTAGCACAAGGTATAAGTGTACTGAGCTGAAAGAAAAAGATGAGCTGATGCTTGGTTCAAATCCACTTAACTGATAATTTTTGCAGACAGTGATCTGAATACATATTTAACCACATTTTGTGATACCACTATGTTGTTGTTTAAAGGCAGCTCTTGTTAGTATTGCTTACAACATATGAGCTTTTGTCTGTCGACTTTCACATTATATTTCATTAACGACTAGTCTGATAATGTGTTCCACAAAATACATTATGATGTTGCAATAAGATGTGAAAAGGATGAATGAGTCATTTGAGTGCACTTCTTGCTCTGGTAATTGCTACATATACCTATTCATTACATGTAATTTGCTGTCAGCTTTTTTTCTCTATCATATATTTTTTCTAATGCCTTTTCCATTTGTTCACTGCTCAGCAGCATGCAAAAAGGTTCACTGCCTAAGGAAAAAAAGTAAAAAAAAAATTAGTTTAGGCTGCCTTATGCAGAGCAGATATTCTTGGCATTGTTATGTGGTCCTCTGCAACATATATAGTACTTACTTCAGAGAATGCATCCCACAGATGTTTAATTCTGTGGCACAAGGTGTAATCAAAATGAAAAGAAATAAAGCACATGATGCATTGTTCAAATCATGCTTAAAGATCACATTGTAATTATTTGCAACATGCAATTTTTTTATCATTTTAATTTGCATTTTCTCTCTGCTTGACAGCTAGCAAATATAATTCATTACCTAAGAAAAAAGGGAAAATGTAGTTTTGGCTGTCTTTTGTAGGGAAAACACACCTGCAATAGGCTGTCTTATGTAGGACAAACAAACCTTGCAATATTGTGCTTTCCCCAGCACTCTGGACAGTACTGAGTGTAGAAATTTCACTTATGTGCCAGTCTATGTGGCACAATGTGTAAGTGTGATAAGCTTAAATAAAGAACATCACTGATTAAGGTTTCAAATCCAGCTAAACAATGCTTTTACAAAGAATGTAAGAACCCCATTTCTTGCAGCACTTTATTTAAGACTGTAAAAATAAAAAATACATGATAATGTTAAGCATGTTTCTTGCAAGCAATGTATAAGGCTCTCTCTAATGCAAGTGCTACTTGGGGAACAATGTCATCACCACTATAGTAGCCCTAAGAAGTGCAAGGATGACCTACTGAACTGATGGCAGGTTCAATTAGGACTGTAGGACTGTGAACACCCCTCAGTTGTGTAAGTATACCAACCCATCACTTGTCTATGATGCAGCATTAATGAGCTAGCCAGCCAACGCAGGTACTCCTCATATTGCTTTTCTTTTTGTACTGTACAGCTGCCACAGAAATAGCTGAAAACCATAAGGCACACCAGGAGAGCTTAAGTTGTCTCAGAGATGCCTGGGGTAAATATGACAAGGGTCCAAATTCAAGCCAGAAATTTCTTTCCATTCCATCAAGCAATACTATCTTGAGCAGACATACCTCAGTCTTCATTTCATGCACGCATGCCTTCCCCAATGACTCTTGCTACTTGCACTACACAATGAGAACAGAATAATTAACTACATGGGGGCTCAATACTCAGAAGCAGCAATTACGTTTTATTACTGGATGAGTATTTATAAAATATTAACAGCAATAATATGTTAGGAAGAATCAAATTATAGTAATTTCAATTATTACATTTGAATATATATTTCCTATTCATCATAGGGAAATAAAGGCTGATCTTTCTTATGTCATAGCAGTGAGATTTGTTTATTTTCTGACACATAAATGCCTTTCCTTCACATATGTATGTGGCAAAGGTGTGCAATAGTAAGTTATCTTACTTGTTTATGTATTGCCAAACAAAGTTTATTGAAAATGTACAGTCCTATGGCATGCCATGTAACTAATTATCTCTTTTTACTCTCCCCCAGCCTTTCACTTTCTCTCTCCCTCTCTCTCTCTGTCTAGCTCTCTTTCTTAGTTTTGGGGGGTTTATAATTTATTAATAATCTGCTGTTTGCATACCTTGCTGCTAAAAAATAAATGACCAATAGCACAGAGAGGTAGACCAACCACTGCAGCTTGGCCTGACATACCACCACAGATGGCAGCACAAACACCCAACACTTTGGGTTCACAACCTGTCAGTGTTGATTCCACAACCCCTGTCCTACCTGCTCCACCTGTGTCAGGTAATTCTGCTTAGGCTGCTGATGCACCCTCCAGGTGTAGTAGTAGTGGAGGTCATGATTTTGTCACCTGGCAGGGGCTGATATAGCTGTTGGAGGATATCATGGAGAGGGGCTGTGGTGCACATATTGTCAGGGTTGAAAAAGTCCTGCAGTAGATTGCAAATATGATGCTACATCCAGCACTGACACAGGGAGCTGCTGCAGAAGAAAGTGATGATAGTTCTGAGAGTAAGGACTAGATTACTACTGTTCTCAAGCTGTTCATGGATGTACCTCCAATGTCCCCAGTCATGATGTCCCCCAACTTTCTGTCTCTGTCACCATCCCTGTCTGCCTAGTATGTCTTGTATGTCTGTACATGCTTCCTACCCTACCCTACCTACCTGGCCCACTCATTCCTAAGCCCTTTTCCCAATATTCCTCTCACTCCCCAAAAAATAATAACAAATGGGCACCTGTCCCACAAATAAAATTATGTCCCATACATAGCTCTCCACTTCACCTGTGTGTCATCTAGACACACTTGATTTGTTCCATTTGGACATGCAACATTATTCTGTTATCACCCATCACTGCTGTGGCAACTCTCAAATGTCATGAAACTGTGTGTGCAATTGTGCATTTATGTTGTGAAGAAGTGAATAGCTGTGGTGCTTGCCTATAACCCTCCTGCAAATTCCTGTATTCTTTCCCATTTGTCCTAACATTTGCTTCCCAACCCCATTTTCACCACTGTCCTATCCATCCTTTATTCACATGTTTAATCTGGTCAAAAATAGATTCACGCACAGCACACATGGCCAGAAATGGCTCACGGAAAAGCCTTCACATTGTGTCGTTGGCATTTGCACAGAGGTTGACATAGTGCATCAATGTTGAGTGACAGTGAGCACTGTTTAATGTCTTATTGCAAAAGCTGAAGATTTCAATTTAATCTGCAGTGTTCCTGTTACTTTAGTGTAAATGTGCTTAGATCTACTGTACTATGGTAATATAGAGTAAAGACCGACTAAAGGCAGTGCTGTGAGATACAGTTAATGGAACACTTCTTTGGCTGCTGGATGAAATAATGAATGAATTCCTATGTGGTGTGTTGAGATTGTAGCCTAATGTTTTTGAATAGTGGCATAGATTCAATTAAAGCTGTGTATCAATTTATTAATTCATGACACTTCATATTCCTATCATATATTTAACTGCAAACATCATGTTTTTCTGGTGGCACAGTGGCACCACAGATAGAATTGCTGTCTCATAGTAAGTGGTTCCCTGGTTTGATTCTCAACTAAGGTGCACTCTGGGCAGAGTCTGCATGTCCTCCCTGTATTTGTGTGTGTTTCCACCAGGTGCTCTGGTTTCCTTCCACATTCCTAAGATATGCAGTAGGTGGATTGGGCACTATAACTTAGCCATAGGTATGAGTTTGTGTGGTGTGGAAGAACTACTGTTGCAGGGTTAGCCACCTGACAATGTAAATGTCGACTCTGGATGATTGTCACTATTGATGTGACACCCTCACCACTGTGCAAAAAATGGGAAGAGGAGCTGTGAATGGTCAGATGGATCTGCATTTTTCTCTATATACATTTCCTTGGTACATAATTTGAATAGTGCAAAAAGGCATCATTGGCAATGTTGCAGCCCCAACAGAAAGACTTATTAAGCCAATTTTATCCTGGTATTATTGCACCCTCCTATCCTTATTTGTCCCTATAGCAAGCATTTTTTGTACAGAGCATGATATATTGATGATTTAATAAGTAAGAGTAACATACCATACAGATGCTCCTACATGTCCCACAGGATATTGTTGCTATTCCTCTTTGCATCTGTCTATATCTCTCTGTATGTTTACCCTTTTGCTTCAGTACATTTCATGGTGCCTCAATCGTGTTATTTAAATATCATGAAGTAGTAAATCCACTGTGGTGTGATGAGTGAATGCTCACATTTACAGATATATTTTTGACTAATTTCAAGGGTTCTAATCCAGCTTTTAGCAAAGTGTTGCCTCCCACATTCCAAAGATATGCAGTAGGTGGATTGGGCACTTTAACTTGGCCATAGGTATGGGTGTGTGTGGTGTGGAAGAACTACTGTTGCAGGGTTAGCCACCTGACAATGTAAATGTTGGCTCTGCTTTTGGTGAACTATTTTATGTGTATTGGTTGGCTACATATTGTTATGAGCCACCATCATCCTTCTTCTGTCAAAAGTTGCTTTGCCCCTGCCTCCTTCTCAGTCTGTCAATGTATATTTTCCCTTCTGTATTATTATTAATCCACTGATGGACAACAGCTAATGTCTATGACATCCCATAATATGAAACATGTCAATGCCCCTCACAGTAATGCAATGTACATAAAGTGCAGTATTTAAATTTTAATAGAGAATGGTGTAATCATATGTGACAATCATAGTGATGTTTAATTGTTGTGTGCACTCATATGCATTTGTTGCACAACCTGTGATGCACAGTACCATCTGTTCCAAACATTGGATATTCAAAAAGTTTAAATGTCTTATTCCACATTGTTAATGTCAGTCTTTTCCTGTGGTGCTTGCGACTAATACAGTGCTCTCTAGATTGTTTAACTAGATAGGTAGGAGGTGTGATGCCCACCATGGGAAATGTATGCATGCAATGTTTGGTGGTGTATCCACTTACTCTGAGAAGAATACATTTAACACTTCACACAGTTCCCTTAGCCATATTTTAATGAAATAAAGGATCATAGGACCATAAAAGTTTACTAGGCTAACGGCCCTAGAGCCTTTTTCAGCCTAGCCATTTGTGTTCCCAATTTTCTCAATTAGCAATACTGATGGGCTAGAATGGCTTTGGTATATGCTGTGTCTACAAACTGCTCCTGTCCATAAGGGCAACAGGTGACAAGCCAGGGTTGAATTTGCAACTTCCCATCCATTAGTCCAAATTATGTTGAATAGGCTTATGGAAGAGCTCTGTTTTACATGAATGGGGAATCTGTGCCAGAGAAGGGGTAATCTCTGAGACACATACCTACCTCTCCAATGTGTTTTGTTCATGTCATAGATGAGGTTTAGATCCCTATATCAGGTATTTCTAGCACTGATGGTTTTGGAAATGTGTAGCAGATCTGCCAGGGCTGGATTGGAGAATACTTTGTAGATTAGGCATAGATCACCAATCAGTAGTGTGTAGGAGGCTAAGTGTAGGGACAGAGCTTTGAGACCATCTGCATAGGACATACCATGTGTTGTTTGCAATTCAGGCACTGAATGTTTAGCCTGTGTTCTTGGGTAGTTAGCTCAAATCCAGCCATTACTGGTCAGGGTATGTTGTTTCAGTCTTATTCAGCTGCACATGTCACTAACACTGCTGTCAAACACATCTGCTGTGTACACATATAGATGTTGATTCCTCTTACACAAAGCTGTTTTTATTTCTCACATAGCAATGCTTTTATTCACAGTAATCATGACATGTGATTACATTTTCCCTACATAACATATGTAGGAAGTGTTATCCTCTGTTACAAGGGACTAATGTGACATTCTATATGTTGTTAGTACAGCAATTCTAGCACATATATCCCTTGCAGCAATAATATGATCACATGCCTTCACATGCCCACATATCTTACAATAGTCATGACATGTCTACCGTGTTGCATTCTTCCTGTACAATATCATGTGTTTTCTATTGTCAGATGCTCATGTGTTCAACATCCATATTCAGTGCCTGACAGCATCATTGGACCTTATACTTTAGTGCATGAATGGCATCCACCCTATTTGTAACATTTCCATTTACAGTGGGAGAGGCCTTCACCATCCCTTTTATCTCTAAGATATTGTTTACAGTACATATATCTTATGTAATAAGCTAGCATAGGTGACGTAACAGCTGTGTTAAAACTTCCACTGTGGTTCTTGTGGTTCATCCACACATCATTAGTTATTAGAGTCACATAGTTTGCTGTTCAATTCCTGAAAGGGCAACATTATATGAATGTACTGATGTTACATAAACACCACTTGTTTCTAGGTGTTCCTGTCTAGTTTTGTGTTGGACAATAACATATAATCATAGTCTGTGATTGCATATGGCAGTGAAATGGTTATTTGGGTCATGTCATGCTGTGACTGCTCCTGTGGCAACTGCATTGAGTACTGGCTTGCACAGCATACATACACAGATAGACTGTCATTCAGTTCTGGGACAATGTGTGTCATACATGATGAAAACAGCCTACTTTGTCAAAGAAGAAGTGATATTGTACTGTTCACTATTGTGTGGACAGTGACATATGTAGCTCCCTTCCAGCATTCTGACTAAATCTGATTGCTCAGATTATATTCATAACTCCTTTCTTTAATGCACATATTCATTTATGTTATTTGTGACAGCCTGTAATGCTATCTGATTTGGTACATGCAGTCAATACAGAGGACTGGAAAGATTCTAGTGTAATAGGCATGGATTTGAATGTGATAATGGCTTATGCACAGACACTCAGAGAAATACTTTTTTCAGGCCTTGTTCTACAATGCAAGGCAACTGTACCCCTTATAATAACAAGGTGCTGTAAGCTCTTCAAGGGTGATCTTCATGATATGACCAATATGTGTATTTCTGTGGTGTCCATGATTGTTATGCATCTCTCTGATATCTGTCTTGGCATATGTTTGAAAATGACATGATGTGACTGTTTATTATGTCATTCATTGCGCGCAGGTATTGCCTATTCACAAGGTAGCTATGTACTGTATTGCATGTCTTTATCTAGACATTTCTTGATTACTGCAATTGTTTTATCACTCTATACAGTTTAATGGCAGAGAGGGGGGCTCCATAAATGTTTCTTACTGTGTGGTATGCTGCCAGACCATCAGAAACTGTGAGTGGTCCTCTGTTACAACACTTTCTTGTGTGTTGCTGCTGTTGAATTCCTGTTATGATGTTACTGTTCCCTATAATTCCATGTGAACATACCCAGTATAGTGATGTCTAAAATGTTTGCATGTCAACAATGGAAAACTTGAAATCATGACATGTCATCGGATCTGTGTTGCCATTTGTCACTTATGTTTGTTGTATGTTACTAGATTACCATTTAACATTTACATGAATATACACTTGCTTGTTTGCCTATTATATGTTCATAGGTGATAAACCCCTTTCCTGTGTGTCACTGGCATTTCTTTGCAAAAGCATGTTGATTTCTGATGTACCTGATATTACAGCTGTAAGGTCTATTTGTTCTTGTGTATACACACTAAGGCAGAGAGTATATCAGTGGTGTTGGCTTGTATACTTAAATTCCCTGTATATACATCTCAAGACCAGTATATGTAGTCTATGCATTCATTTCATAATATATCTTCTTTCCTTGCTATCTCATCTCAGCATTTTATTAGCATGTATATCACATTTTCACCCCCCTTTGTTACACTGCAGCTTTATATCCCACCACATCCTCTGTTAGTATGTCTATTTTTATATATGTACATAACTCCTGTATAGTCATTGACATTAATTATCATTACATAATTACTGCAGGATTTTTGTTAGAAATGTTTGACACTTCAGCACATTTGCCTACAGTATAGTTGTACACTTTACCCATTTTTCCTTCCATATTAATTAATTAATTATGCAGTATAAAACACTTATTATTTGTGAACAATTCACCTATTTCACTTCCCTTCCTTCAGTATTCGTTCACTGTACTTTCCCTTATTATTTCTGGGCTATAACATGTACTTATAGCTGAGCTTTGCTATAGGCAAGCCATTTTGTTTAGATTCTGTACTTCTGCTGGAAAGCACCTTTCATGGCCACAAATACTATTGTTAGCCATGAAAAGGTGCTTGCAAACATGTAGGCACAATGAGCAGCCATGCATATTTGATTAGCACTGCTGCTCATCACACTAATACACTTAAATCACGTAGGCTTAGTGCAGCACCTACACGATTGTTAATGAATCCCATGGCCAATTTAAAAATAATACTTCCACAGTTATATCAATTTCTGCTTGCCTAAACCTCCTTTTATTTGGACCAACACATTAGGTTAAGACAATCCACTTAAAAAATATTATTCACATGTGATTTTAATATTATGACTGCAAACACAAGCTGTTACTCAAAGGCCATCAAACAAACAAAAGCAGAAAATACCAATCAGATAACACTTACATTTTTATGTTCTGCATAATCTATGGAAGTATTTTAATGAACATTTATGAAAATATTCTCATCATTATCTTTGATCTTAAACTGAAAAATCATCCAGAGTTAATATTTGCATTATTTCATTTTTTAAATCCTGCCTTGAAAATACATCTGTTACCAATATTTTTTTCTGAATACTCAATCTCATGGGCTATTTTAGTATATCCCAAGCTTAAAATGAATACTGAAATAGAAAACAGTTCCTATTTGTAATATAAGAAATGCAGTATACTAGTACTAGATAACATTAAACCCTCCTGGGAGTAAAATGCCCATCAGCTGGTTTATTTTATAATTGTGTGGGCTGCTTCTAATCCATATGTTTTGGAGTATCTGCCTACATTATCTTTATACAAAAAGTATCAGTCAGAGTTCTGCAATTTACATGTGCAAGTATAACTTGTAGAAGAAATGATTTGGGTAAACTTTGAAAATTGCAATTAACTTCAAATACACCTTCTTCTAAAATTTTCAAACCATTAATAATTACAGAAAAAGAATTTAAGTTTACTTTGCAGACAAACACTTTAAATACTGACTGGCATTAGAAATTATTTTTGACATTTTTAGCTAAGAGAAAGTTTAGAAATACTATAATTTTTAAATGTAAATAATGACTACAGTTCCTAAGAAAAATCCATTGACTTGTAAAGTGGTCATGCCAAATTCATTTACAAATGCTGTACCACATCCAAAAACCAGCGACACCTTTTCCAAAAAATCTGTTTAATTCCACAGTGAATTGAATATAAAAAGCACAATAAAGAACTTCACCAATTAATCTCTCTTAGCGCTTCGGCCATGTCAGCCTTTACAGAGTAAAATGAATACTCACAATATTCCCTCTTATATTATACTTCGCTACAATTAATCAATTATCTAATTAGAATATTTAAAGTAACATCTACGCTATACATGGCTAAAACAACTGAGATCAAATAAAACTCTGCCAATGACATTCCTTATTCAGCCCGTTTGGCTGCAAAGTATTATATTTCATTATTAAAATTAATTCCTTCTTTCTTAATAAATATTTCAGTAAATTTTCACCAGAAAAGTGTAAGGTAATGTGTTCCAAAATTGTTACCATTAAATTATCTGGTACTGGGCTATTGATTTTTTTATTCTTTATATCCCTAACATGCTCCTTAATTCTCTCACTTAAACTCTTTTTGCTTTCACCTATATAAAAAAAATTACATTAACATTTTATTGCATAAATGATGCCTTTCGTTGTACAAGTAAAACAATCTTGTATTTGAATTTTTTTTTCCATTAATATAATGGAACATAGGTACTACATATTGGCAAATAGAACATCTGCCACAGGGATTAGTACCCAATCTTCTTATATTAGCTCTCATCAATTCTTTTGGTCTATGGTATCTACTATGTACTAAGAAATCTTTAATATTACATCCCCTTTGATAAGATGTTCTTAATTCTATTTCCGATAAACTAAATACTTGTCTTCTGATTATTTTCCAATATTCTCTTAATACTTCACTAAATCTATCAGAAAAAAATGTATATTTAGAAACAAAGAATATGCTGTTATTCTCTTTGACTAATTTCTTGTTTCTAATATAACCCTTATTATTCCTTTCTCTTTTTGTATTGTAATTTTCATAAATCTTCATATAACTGTCCATTGTTATTTGTTCATCATAACCTCTATCTAAGAACATTCTCATGGCTTTTATTGCCTCTGTTTTGGAATTATTTTCATCACTACACAGTCTTCTAATTCTTAATAGTTCTCCATATAGTATAGAAGCCAAAGTGTGTGGAGGATGACAGCTGGTTGCTTGTAACATTAAATTCTGCTGATGATATTTTCTATGTATTTTGGTTATAATTTTCTCATTATTGATGCCAACAATAGTAATATCGAGAAAATCAACTTTCAAGCCAACCTGCACTTGATCATATTTAATTCCAAATCTATTTTTATTCATATAATCTAAAAATACATCTACCTCTTCAATACCATTATAACATATTAAAATAAGGTCGTCTATAAACCTATAATAATTTTTTACATATTTTTGAAAGAAGGCACTTCTGTATATATGGGTATTTTCCATATACCCATAAACATGTTTGCATACATGGGGGTGAACGCTGCCCCCATGGCTGTGCCCTGTTTTTGTTGATAAAGACTTCCCTCAAATTCAAATATGTTATTATTTAAACAAAAATCAACTAATTCTTTAATATATTGTGTTCTAGGATGATCTCCTAGAAAAAATTGTATAGCTTCCAGTCCATATTTATGCTGGATATTAGTATATAAACTGGCTACATCAACTACTATAAAATACATATTTTCTAACCATTTAATGTTTTTAACCCTATCCAAAAAGTCAAAAGAATCTTTAATATATGATGGAAGTTTAATTACTTCCTTAAGCAACACTTCATGCAATAGACATCCCAGGTTGTGTGTAAAATATCCCATGGCTGAAACTATAGGATGACCTGGAGGTTGTCGTAAGTTCTTGTGAATTTTTGGCACACAAAAAAATTTTGCAACTATATTCTCTTTATTGATAAATTTCTTACTTGCTTCCGATGGTAAAAAATAATGTAACCTTACTCCTTTATCAATCAATACCTTAAACTCTTTTAGGGCCTGATCTAAAATAGTAGTGTTCACCTTTCTATAAACTTCTTCATTATTTAAATGTTGCATAGACATTTCATAATGCATAGAAGAATTCATGACAACTAATTTTCCCCCTTTATTCGAGGGTTTAAAAACAATATTATCATTCCTACCTAATTGTTTCAATTTATGCCATTCATTTCTTGATAAATTATAGCTTTTCTCAGTGTTATTGAATTCACACAATTCTTTTTCAATTATCAAATTCATGGCATTATTAAACCTTTGAATATTAACATTTTTGAATGGTGGCATAAAAGTACTTTCAGTAGATATTATGCTAGTATCAAACAAAACATACGCATTACTTTCTACATCCGAATCACAAGAATAAAAACTGTTGTCACTAGATAAATCCGTATTTTCACTCGTCAAATTCATGTAATATATCTCATTATTATAAAAATATTCTTTTAAATGCATTTTTCGAACTAATCTAAAAAGTTCCATTTTAATTTCATGCATTCTTGGGAAAGCAGTAGGAACAAATTTTAGCCCCTTCTGTAAAACAGACATTTCATCATTGTCAAATTCATAATTAGATAAATTTACAACATAAGAGTCCAACATTTCATGTTCAACTTGTGAATAGCCCAGTAGCAGATCATTTTAATTCGGTACATAAAGGGGAAACCGGTAGTTTAATGGTAACAATTTTGGAACACATTACCTTACACTTTTCTGGTGAAAATTTACTGAAATATTTATTAAGAAAGAAGGAATCAATTTTAATAATGAAATATAATACTTTGCAGCTGAACGGGCTGAATAAGGAATGTCATTGTCAGAGTTTTATTTGATTTCAGTTGTTTTAGCCATGTATAGTGTAGATGTTACTTTAAATATTTTAATTAGATAATTGATTAATTGTAGCAAAGTATAATATAAGAGGGAATATTGTGAGTATTCATTTTACTCTGTAAAGGCTGACACGGCCAAGGCGCTAAGAGAGATTAATTGGTGAAGTTCTTTATTGTACTTTTTATATTCAATTCGCTGTGGAATTAAACAGATTTTTTTGGAAAAGGTGTCACTGGTTTTTGGATATGGTACAGCAGTTCTTGTTCTGAAGTGGTTTTAATTCAATATGACCAGTGACTCATTTCCTCCCTTACCCCGTATTTTTCGTGAAGCGGGGTTGGAACTCACTCAAAGGAATGAACCTGTTAATGTTCCTGCTGACTCGAGAATGGTGATGAATAATGGAGATGTAATGAATAATCAACAGAATTGTGGTTTGGGTGAACAGCACTCTAATAAACAGAATAATGTTTTCAAAAAATGGGAGGAAACTAGGTTCCGGACTACTACTAATCCGTTTGCAGCAATAGGTAAGCACACAGAATTGTTGGCTTTTCCTGCAGCACAAGAACTTTGCTCCCAATTAGAAAAGTTACTGTTTAAAGAGACTGCCACTTTCTATAATTTAAACAGTTTATAAAGGTACCAGGAGTTGCAAATTACCCCTAGAGGGCTGAGAGCTATCAAAAGTCCTTCTGCTCTGTTTGAACTTGCGGAAGAGCAGGAACAAAGGTTTCATGACAGGAGGATAGCTGCAGCCCATAGGTGTAGCATGGAATGGGTCTCTATTTTAATAGATAGAGACAACTGGAAGAGAAATAAAATATTGGAAGAGACCAAGAGAATGTGTGAGGAAATGGTTAAGACCACATCTGATTCGGCTTTGGAGACATTTTTGGTGAGTATTAATGAACGCCTAGCTTTCTATGAAAAGGAATTAATACACAGAAAGAACAAGTTACAAAGAGATTTGCATGATTACGAGAAGAATAAGGCTTTCATTTTCTCATCTAATTTACAAACCAAGCGTCACAAAGTAAGTTTTCAGAATCACAGAACTCAGGGACAACAACATAATCGTAGCACATACTCTGTAGAAAGTGGAGCATCTTCGATGGAAGAAGAAGAATATGCGGATCAAGAATATCCCCCCTTGCCTAGACCTGGTAACATGGAATCTTTTCGATCCAATTTTCGTGAACCAGGTGCAACAGAATTTGACGCCAGAAAATGAGTATGGCAGGGACATGGTAATCAGAGGGACCAAGGCCAGGGTCCATATAAGAGAAGCAGATGGACTAATTAAACAGGTATTGCATAGAGTTGTGAATTCGCAAGTTGAACATGAAATGTTGGACTCTTATGTTGTTAATTTATCTAATTATGAATTTGACAATGATGTTTTACAGAAGGGGCTAAAAGTTGTTCCTACTGCTTTCCCAAGAATGCATGAAATTAAAATGGAATTTTTTTGATTAGTTCGAAAAATGCATTTAAAAGAATATTTTTATAATAATGAGACATATTACATGAATTTAGTGAAAATACTGATTTATCTAGTGACAACAGTTTTTATTCTTGTGATTCGGATGTAGAAAATAATGCATATGTTTTGTTTGATACTAGCATAATATCTACTAAAAGTACTTTTATGCCACCATTCAAAAATGTTAATATTCAAAGGTTTAATAATGCCATGAATTTGATAATTGAAAAAGAATTATGTGAATTCAATAACACTGAGAAAAGCTATAATTCATCAAGAAATGAATGGCATAAATTGAAACAATTAGGTAGGAATGATAATATTCATTTAAATAATGAAGACGTTTATAGAAAGGTGAACACTACTATTTTAGATCAGGCCCTAAAAGAGTTTAAGGTATTGATTGATAAAGGAGTAAGGTTACATTATTTTTTACCATCGGAAACAAGTAAGAAATTTATCAATAAAAAGAATATAGTTGCAAATTTTTTTGTGTGCCAAAAATTAACAAGAACTTACGACAACCTCCAGGTCGTCCTATAGTTTCGGCCATGGGATATTTTACACACAGCCTGGGATGTCTATTGCATGAAGTGTTGCTTAAGAAAGTAATTAAATTTCCATCATATATTAAAGATTCTTTTGACTTTTTGGATAGGGTTAAAAACATTAAATGGTTAGAAAATATGTATTTTATAGTAGTTGATGTAACCAGTTTATATACTAATATCCAGCATAAATATGGACTGGAAGCTATACAATTTTTTCTAGGAGATTATCCTAGAACACAATATATTAAAGAATTAGTTGATTTTTGTTTAAATAATATATTTGAATTTGAGGGAAGTCTTTATCAACAAAAACAGGGCACAGCCATGGGGGCAGCGTTCGCCCCCATGTATGCAAACATGTTTATGGGGTATATGGAAAGTACCCATATATACATAAGTGCCTTCTTTCAAAAATATGTAAAAAATTATTATAGGTTTATAGACGACCTTATTTTCATATGTTATAATGGTATTGAAGAGGTAGATGAGTTTTTAGATTATATGAATAAAAATAGATTTGGAATTAAATATGATCAAGCGTAGGTTGGCTTGAAAGTTAATTTTCTCTATATTACTATTGTTGGCATTAATAATGAGAAAATTATAACCAAAATACATAGAAAATTTGATCAGCAGAATTTAATGTTACAAGCAACCAGCTGTCATCCTCCACACACTTTGGCTTCTATACCATATGGAGAACTATTAAGAATTAGAAGACTGTGTAGTGATGAAAATAATTCCAAAACAGAGGCGATAGAATGTTTTTAGATAGAGGTTACGATGAACAAATAATAATGGACAGTTATAGGAAGATTTATGAAAATTACAATACAAAAAGAGAAAGGAATAATAAGGGTTATATTAGAAACAAGAAATTAGTTAAAGAGAATAACAGCATATTCTTTGTTTCTAAATATAATTTTTTTTCTGATAGATTTAGTGAAGTATTAAGAGAATATTGGAAAATAATCAGAAGACAAGTATTTAGTTTATCGGAAATAGAATTAAGAACATCTTATCAAAGGGGACATAATATTAAAGATTTCTTAGTACATTGTTTTATTTGATTTCAGTTGTTTTAGCCATGTATAGTGTAGATGTTACTTTAAATATTTTAATTAGATAATTGATTAATTGTAGCGAAGTATAATATAAGAGGGAATATTGTGAGTATTCATTTTACTCTGTAAAGGTTGACACGGCGAGTCGCTAAGAGAGATTAATTAGTGAAGTTCTTTATTGTGCTTTTTATATTCAATTCGCTATGGAATTAAACAGATTTTTTGGAAAAGGTGTCGCTGGTTTTTGGATGTGGTACAGCAGTTCTTGTTCTGAAGTGGTTTTAATTCATTTACAAATGCACCTGCTAGAACTAGTGAGATCACTTAAAGCCATCTTATATGGAAGAAAAGCAAGCTATCTCCCATGTGCCACAAATATATATATATATATATATATATATATATATATATATATATAGATATATAGATATATAGATATATACACAAACAGATAGATATAAGCTCCACAGTCACATAACTACAGAGAAAGCTGGAAAATAAAACAAGTGAAGAATAGATTTCTCAGCTATGATTTTGCAGAACAGCTAATTGATAGCAGAACATTCCAGGAAATGTAGGTTCAATAAGAAGATTGGGAAGATGGCACTCCACTTGTTATAGATCATCAAGGTGTTGATTTTCCATAAATGGATCCATTACAAGTCCCCAAAAAGAACTCTGCTGCCAGTAAACTGGATGAGTCTGATGACATTCAGCCTGAAAAATACAAAACTCTAGCACTCAGTCTGAAAAAGTATTTTGTTAATAACAAGCTCCATGATTGATGCTATGGTTAAAAATGGTATACTTAAGTTACCTAAGGAAAAGGTATGAAATCTAGAAAATCTTCCCAATGGATTTTACAGGAAATGTACAGATCTACTTGTATATTGTTCCTACACATATTTCAGTATGTGTGTATTACATGCACACAGACAGAATAATACTTAACAGTTTAACCAAAATAATTTTGATTCCTCAACTTAACATGGATCACTTAATATTCAGATATGTCACCTGACAATTTTATAAATTCTGACCATAAAAAATATATACAAGAATTGAAAACACTTCCTTTTCAAAATACATATCAGATGTAATCTTAAAAATGTGATTTAGTTTCATTTCCAAATATAAAATGTCACATACTAATTATATCTTACAGGCAATTATTATGTAACTACATAATCACAAAATAGCTTAATTCTAAGAACAGATGCACATAAACATTACATTTTCATATTTTCTGTTATTTATATGCTAAATCTACACACACACACTTGAATATTAGTGAAAGGAACTCTCACTCTCTAGATAAAAGATAGATTGCAGTAAACAGCATCCATCAAAACTGTACTCCTTCATCCCTAGTTATTTATCTGATTAATATATTCATTTATTAGAGCAATGAACTCAAGTATTAATATTACACTATTTATCATATAAATATTCTCAGTTACAAACATTATACATCACAAAAAATCTTCTATACAGTCATTGTCAATGCCACATTAATAGCTCACTTAATTCTTGCCTTTAATTAAATCTCATTCCATCTCTAAGACATTATTCTGCATGCATTAATCCCAAAATTCCATTGTTTTCTGTAACTCTCTTACCCTTTCCTAAAGATCCCACGTCCAGTTCTTTTATCTCTGTTACTGTATTCCCTACTTCAAATAAGGTTGCTTTAGACTTTCAGTTCCATTTTCTAGGAACTGATTTTTTTTTTGGCAGCTACCAGAATTAAACTTAACATGACCTTACTGTGTCCAAGCAGTTCAGATCCTGTATCCCAGCTAAAAAAAATCAATTTCTTAGTTACACTAATTTACTCACCCAGTGTAGATCAGAGTGTAAATTGTGTGTGCTTATATCTTTAAAAAGTATGAGAGGCTGTATGTACACATATATAACCCGCACACATGCACAACCTTAGTGCCATTTTGAAGGACCAGCTAGGGAGTGAGCATGCATGATCATAGTCATTAGTTGTATATATGTTACTTACGTTACAGTCAATAGACAGCAGTAGTAAAGTGTTTGTATGAAATAAAGCTGCTTGAACAGAATCCATGAAGACTCATATATTCATGTCCTAACACGAAAGTGGCATGGTGTCAGAACGGGGATGGAAGAAAGAAGAACAGTCCGAGCCATGAGATGCAAAGATGATAGTGAAGGTAAAGCCGAGAGAAAAGAGCACAGACATAACCAGAAAGAATCAAAGGCAACGAGAAATAAAACTAATTATTTACTCAATGCCAAAGACAATAAAGGGGCATTACAAGGGCACAAACCACAATATCAGGCAAGTGGAAAGTATGAAAAGCTTGTTAATTCAAGAAAATACTTAAGATAAAAGTATTTGATGAAACAATTAACTGTAAAGCAAAACAAGTATGTTTAAGGCAGAAAATGAGTATGTTTAAAGCAAAATGAGTGTCTTTGAGGTAAAGTTAGGTATGTCTATATAAAATGAGCACAAGAAAAGCACGTTGGGCATGCAAAGGGCAACTGCATGTGTTTTGACAAAGTGCTGTATTTGGGCATAACAATGACTTTGTATTGTATCAAGGGCATGACTGAAGTTATTTGAAGTATCTCAGAGTGTGTAAAAGTGCTTACACTGTGTGCTTATTACTGTGCATGTGCTTTGAAGAGTTCATTGTGTGCAAAGTGCAACTATTTCGTGCAATCCAGTCAAAGTATAGTTACTTCGAAAAAAGTTCTTGTGCTGGGTGTGTCTATTTCCTAAGTACCACCATTGAAGAGTGCTTCTTGTACTGTAAAGAGTTGCCTGGCAAGGTATTGCCATTTTGAGGCATTTCAGTGTGCCGTATGCAGTTATTTACAAAGTGCAATTACTTTGAAAGTTATTGAGTTTTGGGCAACAGATGTTCGATTTATTCACATTGTACAGTTGTTTGTTTCTTACACTGATGAGGTGTTTTCTTGCAAAAAATGACAGTACAAGAGTATTACAGTTCTCATGAATTATTCAGTTTCATCGTAAAGTTCTCAAATGTTTCTTAAAATGATGACTTTAATAAGTTGTGTTGCATGACTGTAGCATTTCTGCCTTTACCGATAAATCCCAAAAGTATAGCAAGTGATGGTGTATTACTTTAGCATTTCTGCTTTTACCAATAATATTCCAAAAGCATTGAAAAGACCAAAAAGTTTATTTTGCAAAGTCCAGTTATTCGAAAGTACGAGTTCGTTTATTCACGTAATTCCGATAAGCACAACGAAAATATAAGTTCAGAGCATGAAGGCATTAGACAAGTTCTATTTATGCCAGAAACTTCTGCATATGTATATGGGTGTATATTCCTGCTTATTTATAAAAAATCCTTTGCTGGCATGTGTTAATATGGCAGAATGATTTCAAAAACCCCTACCACTTGTGTTTGATTAGAATAGTGCAGAGAAACGGAGAATATTTGAACAAGAGTACGACATTTTCATACAAGCAACTTATGCAGATAGAGATGCATGCACCAGGGCATTCATTTTTGCTAAACCTAGCAGGGTCAGAGGCCATAGAAAGAGAGTGTTCATTTGTTTATGCACCAGCATATGTACCATATTGTTTTACAAGCTGAATTAAGGGAAGAACCTGAGTGTTTGAAGAGCAAGTTTAGAGAAATGTGCAACTCCCAGACGAATATTACATTAGAGAGGCATTTGTTTTACGAAAGAGATCAGAAACCAGGGGAAACATTTGCAGCTTATATAACTGACCTGAGAAACAGAGGTAAGATGTGTCAATTTGGTGATCTAAAAGATGAGCCGATGAAGGACAGGCTTGTATGTGGTATTAATAGTGCTGCTGTGAGAAAGATTTTAATTCGTGACAGCTATTTAATATTGAGCAAAGTCACAGAAATTTGTCAAATCCATGAGGTGACAGAAAAACATACAAGTATGCTTGTGAGTGACAAAAGCATGGTTGCAGTTAGCTCTAGAGCACATGTAGATAGCATGCAACATGTGACAAACAAGAACAGGCCTAAGCATGTGGCAGCTGCAGGATTTCCAAAGAAGCCATGAGGTTTTCTAGAAAGTTTCAAGAAAGGTGCAGGCTGCAGCGCCAGCTCAGTGCAACACAAACATGAAACAGCAAAACCCAAATCTAGCTTTATTGTTAACTGTCACAATTGTGGTGAGAATCATGGGTCTAAAAGAGAGAAGTGATTAGCATTTGGTCACCAATGTCACAAGTGTAAGAAATGGAACCATTTCCAAAAGTTTTGTAAATCAAGTATGCCTCATGTAGTTGTTAAGAAAGGTTGCACAAAAAAGCAAGTTGATCAAGTAGAGTCAAAGCAGTCAGCTTTCTATGTAGATGGTGTATCAGTGCTTGGTGAAAGAGCTGCCCAGTAAACTTATTAACACGAATTGAAGTGTTTTGTACTGTCCGGATCAATGAAAAATCCACAGAGCTCAAAGTAGACACTGGGTCAAAGTGTAATGTTATATCAGCAGACACATTTGCAAGAGTGAGAACTAACAAACAACTCAATGTAACCAGTAGTGTGAGACTTGTTGCTTATGGAGGTGAAGAAATTCAAACCAAAGGTTCAGTGATACTTTCATGTTATTTGGCCGAGAATTGTTACAACTTGTTATTCTACATAGTCCAAAGGCCAGTGCAGTCTTTAATGGTTCTTAAAGATAGTTCAAGAATGAATCTGCTTGCTTTTGCTAAAGACGTTCATCAGGTCAGTGCAGTTCTGAGTTCCAATTTCGCCAAAGCCATTTTCTCAGAGTATGCTGATGTTTTTGATGACAGATTGGGCAAACTTCCAGTTGTGTATTCCATGAAGTTAGACCCAGAGGTCACTCCAGAAGTCAGACCAGCAAGAAGACTTCCAATAGCTATGCAAGATAAAGCAAAAGCTCAGCTGGATAAAATGGTGCAGCAGGGTGTGATTTGTCCAGTCACAGAACCAACTGAATGGGTGTCGTCCGTGGTAGCCGCTCACAAAAAGACTCAGATGAAATCAGAATATGCATTGACCCAAGAAATCTGAACAAAGCATTAAAAAAGACTGTATCATCTAATGCACACAGTCAAAAAAGATACAGCTCTAATACCGAATGCCACTGTATTTTCTGTTTTGGATGCAAAGAGTTCATTTTGGCAAGTGATGCTGGATTGCAAATCCTCATTTCTAACTAATTTTGGTACTCCATTTGGCAGATACAGATTCTAAAGGATGCCATTTAGAATAAATTCTGCAAGTGAAGTTTTTCAGTGTGCAATGGAACAAATTTTTTCAGGTTATCCTTGTGCCATAACAGTAGACGATCTGTTGGTTGGAGGCAATGGTGAAGCAAAGCTTGACAGAAACCTCAAGAAAGTTCTAGACAGAGCACGTGAAGTGAACTTAAAGCTCAATCCTCTAAAGTGCAAATTCAGACTTCCAGAAGTTATGTATGTAGGCCATTTGTTTACAAGTACAGGCTTGAGACCTTACCCGACCAAGCAAACAGCTATTCTAGAAATGTCAGCTCCAGACAATGTACAAAGTTTACAACATTTTCTGGGCATGGTTAATTATTTAGGCAAATTTATACCAAACTTCAGTGAGTTCACAGCATCTTTAAGAGATGTTGCGTGGTCATGGTTGGAATATCATCAGAAGGCATTTGAAGACGTTAAGCAGAAAATTGCCACCCCACCTACGTTGATACTATGATGTGAACAAACAAGTTATTCTTTCCTGTGATGCTTCAAAATTTGGCTGAGGCACAGTTATACTTCAAGAGGGCAGACCAGTAGCCTATGCATCTAGAGCACTAACCCAAACTGAGATACAGTATGCTCAAATTGAGAAAGATCTTTTAGCTATATTATTTGCATACTCCAAGTTTCATATATATTTATGGTCGAGCTATTCAGATTGAAACTGATCATCAGCCTCTAGTTATTGTTCTAAAGAAACCTATGCATTCTGCTCCAGCGAGATTACAAAGAATGAAGCTGAAATTGCAAAAGTACAATTTCAAATTGGTCTACACTAAAGGCAAATTGCAAGATCTGGCTGATACAGATTTATCCAAATTTCCTATAAATACAACAGAACAGCTTGATGCAGAGACTTGTGACTTTGATGTGATGTCAGTGCGAAATTTTTCCACCACTCGACTTGAGTTAGGAGATCACACTCAGACTGAGCCAGTTTTCCTTACAGAGATGAATTGTTGGAAGATGGTATTATTTTCAAAGGTCCTAAAATTGTTGTTCCTGCTTCCTTACAACAAGAATATATTCAGATTTTGCATCATGGTCACTCAGGATCTTCATCCACTAAGAGAAGAGCAAGAAAACTGGTATTTTGGCCTTCTTATCAAGAGACATTGATACAGTTCTTTCTTCTTGTTCAGTATGCAATAGTACTAGACCACATTTGCAAAGAGAACCACTTCAGCTAAGTCCAATTCCTGAACATGGTCTGTTCTAGCAACTGATATATTTGACTGGAACAATCAACACTACTTAGACTCTAATTCAAATTGGTTCAAGACTGATCTACTACCAAACTTAACCTCAAGTACTATTATTGCTAAGTTAAAATGTTATTTCTCAGTTCATGGTAGTCCACACAATCTTTTTTCTGACAATGGTACTCAATTCACTAGCCAGTTGTTTCAGAAATTTGCAAAAGAATGGGACTTAGTACATGTCACTAGTAGTCCTGAATATCCTCAGTCTAATGGTCTAGCTGAACAAGCAGTACTGAGTACAAAGCAATTACTTGAAAGGTCAAAGCATGACAATACCGATGTATTCTTGAATTTGCTTAATCTCAGAAACATACCTCATGATGATATTCTTGGCTCACCTGCTCAAACACTACTTTCCAGGCAAACGAGAACTACGCTACCTATTTCTTTAAGTTTGTTGCAGCCTAAATCTAAGAACACTAAAATCATCAAGGGTCAATTGTTTAAAAAGTGTAATAACCAGAAATCTAGTTATGAAAGATCAAGCAGATTACTTCGCCCATTGAGGAAAGAAGAGATGGTACGAATCCAGATGACAAAAGGTTTTGATTGAATAGGACAGATTACAGGCATCTGTGCAGAGCCAAAATCTTACTTGGTAAGTTCTGAAGAAGTGGAGTATAGGAGGAATCGCAAACATCTTCTTTCTGTATCAGAACCATCATCATCATTGATATCACAGCATTGTATCTGTGATGCAAACTCTAAACTGAAGAGTGAGTCAAACATTGTTTCCAGACTAGAATGTGTTTAAAAGTCTGATTCTGTTCCAAAAAGTGATTTAAACATTCCACAGGTCAACCATGTTGCAGAAACTGCCCCAGTTGCTAAATCTAATTCCCAGTTTTATGTCACATGATATGGATGAGTGTCTAAACCAAGCGTGAATTATGCAGCAACATGGACTTGATTGTACATACCTATATGTTTAATATTTTTTAATGCATATCTATAGATTACCTGTGATTTTTGCATGCCAAACAGTCTCATAAAAATTGCATGGCCTATTTCTCAAAGAGGGAGGATGTAGGTCAGAGTGTAAAGTGTGTGTGCTTATATCTTTAAGAAGCATGCAGGTCTGTACGTGCACGTATATAACCCGCACACATGCACAACCTTAGTGCCATTTTTAGGACCAGCTATGGAGTGAGCATGCATGGTCATAGTCACTAATTGTATATATGTTACTTAAGTTACAGTCAATAGACAACAGTAGTAAAGTGTTTGTATGAAATAAAGCTGCTTGAACAGAATCCACGAAGACTCATTTATTCGGGTCTATATTATAAGCACGAAAGACCTTTTCAGCGAATACAAAAACAGCGACACATATTGCATGAACCGCAAAAACACTGAATGCCCTAAACCACGAAATTCAAAATCTCCAATATCATAGTTGGCCAACCCCACTGCCCGCCACATACTACCTACCCAAACAAAATAAACCACATACATGCACTAAACAAAACCCTACTTCTAACCCCACTCTAAACGTTCCATATATTACTATTTATGCACTTACCTTAACCCGCACCCTAACCCTAAGGTCCGTAACTATCGCACACTTACCTTAAGGAGCTATACCGCAGAAGGGCCAACTATGACGATTCGACATTTTGAATTTTGTGCTTCAGGACAATCTGTGTTTTCACTGTTCGCTGAATACATATCGATGTTCCCATATTTGCGTAAGTGGACCTTCGTGGTTCTAATAGGGAACCATTTATTCATGTCCTAACATGAAAGCAACACCCAGTATTTCTTACAAAGTACCCTATAGGGTATTTTAAAAGCCTGTCAGCTCATTACACTCTCGAAAATATGTTCCCAGTTATCTCTTTTTCCCCTATCTCATCTCCAACATGTGCAATCTACCTGAGGAAAAATTAGTTGGAGTCCAGGGTATAAAAATATCTATGTAAACAGTTCCAATCCTAACTCTTCTGACTTTGTTGAAGATTTGAGAGCCATATATATATCCTTGTGTTGTTTCTTTGTAAATTGCTTATCTAGTCTCTCTTCCCAATATTTTATAATCTCCTCTGATTGATTCCTATAGTTATCATGCAATATTTTATATGCCACACTAATTATCCCTTTTTAACACCTGTTTCCATTCTAGATTCAACTAAAAACTCTACCAGTGCTGGTCTTTCACTTAGGATTCCCCTATCCCTTTCTCTTTTCCTGTAGTCTGATATCACTCCTTGATAGAGAAGGCAATCTCTATCCTGCAGTCTAAATGTATTCTTGGCATCTTCCCATTCTGTTGCCTTTCCCTCTCTAATTATTTACTCCCAGTACCTTGGTTCCTTTGCCAGTTTTCTTCAGTAAATTCTTGCCACATCTTGCCTATTCTCTGCACCCCTAATTGCAATCATCCCTATCAGTAGAATCTCCTATCTCCATTCCTGTGTTGGCATCCCTTTGCACTTTGAATTATAGCTTTCTGCTTGTACTATGTATGGAAGCCTTTCCTACATAACTCTAAAATACCCATTCAAACCAGGTAATCCTCATCCTCCTTGCTCTGTTGGATGGATCAAACTATCTCACTTGATTGCTGCCCTCTTCCCCTTCCAGAAGAATCCTTCAACTCTTTATTAATAGCTATCCACAACTTTTCATCTGATTGACAAAAAAAAAATGTCTGCTCTGTATATAAAATGAAGGTACTAAAAACATTTTCACTTCTTGTATATTGATCCATATCCATAAAAGGGAGTTTCTAGTTCCTCAGTTTTTGTATTACCTTTTGTTTAGTTTCTTCCCACATATCCTTATGTGCCATAGCAGAACCCTTTTTAACCCATACTCCTAAGTACTTCATTTTATCGTGTCACCAGAAATATGGGTATTGCTGAACCAAACAAACTCTGTGTGGGTACATAGTTTAAAGCTAGCCTTTGTTATGTCTTCATTAATGTTGTATTCCAAAAAGACTTGAAACTGTGTCAGAATGTTCTACAACACAGAGATGTCATTTCTAGTTTTATCAGGTAAAAAATAATATGCAAATTAGTTTTAATATAACAAGGTAAATCTCTTTTTCAGCTTTAAAGGACTGCATGTAAGTTTATAAGAAGTGTATAATATGTAATTCTGCTCTGCTAAATAGATATAATACAAATTGACTTCAAGATCTACCAAATAAGACCTCCCCAAATTATTGAAGAATCTCTGTATTTGATATATGAAGACAATCATATCAACATGAAATTATTATTTTCAGTCCAGAATCACTTAAAAGTGACAAAACTATTTCCCTAGTGTTTGTTGGGATAGACATTTGCTTGAAAGAACTCGGATTTGTATTTGTTAGAATTGCCCTTCCACATATGGCGTGTGGTCTGCTATTACAATGTGTGTGTGTGTGTGTGTGTGTGTGTGTGTGTGTGTGTGTGTGTGTGTGTGTGTGTGTGTGTGTGTGTGTGTGTGTGTGTGTGTGTGTCTATACATATATGTCTTCTACAGGTTCCACCTCTAAAATCCAAAATCTGAATTTTAACCATAACCTAAGACTTACCTAGAGGGTCAGATTAAACTTTTGTATATGAGATACTCTGGCAACTAACTGACTGATACATAGAAGGCTTTATAAGTTAACATAGTGGGTTGTGATTATATTACTGTATATATTTATATCAGCCATCCTTGCTTTCTGTTTTTGAATCCACTTTTATTCTGTTTAGCTGCATTCAGTTTAATAATAATAAAAAGAAGGATGAAGAGTAGTAACTATGCCAGTCCAACATCTAGGAAAATGAGAATATACCTGTCCAAATGTCTGAGTTACTAGAAGCAGACTGAAAGAATGTTGACAGAAATGTCTATGGGCTTTGCTATCACAGAAGCTCGTTTCTTGTAATAATGTATGAATGTTTAAGATCCTCATTTATGGATTCTCTTATATCCATTTCAGTCCATGATATCACAATCCAGATCTTGGTTAAGATTTTTGCACTGTTTAGACTACTAGAGAAATTGCATTGATAATGACCTTCCTTTTAATGGAACTGAATTGCAGCACTGTTGTGAAACCTGGAGAATGACTCATTCAATGGTTAGCCCATTATGGGCACAGGCAATTAATATGCTAGAAGAATCTTTCACAAAAACAGGGAAAGTCACAAGAATTGCAAATGTGAAAAATACACCATGGATTCAACAACTAAAAGGCATGATGTAAGGAAAGACTTCTACCCATCCAGCCACAGGGGTAATACCAGTCAACCTGATAGGTGGCGTATAGATTTTAAAACAATATTCCATTTTTAAGTTAGGTAGGAAACATGATGAATTTATAAAAAAGGCATTGAATAAAACTCCAAAAGTAAGAGAATGCTAATTCATATTGCCATCCCAAATAAAACACATGCCAGAAGAGACAGACTGCATCAGTAAGGCATGGAATGTACAACATACATTAACCTTTGTACAGCTCTGAGACATATTTTGTATAAGACATTGGGAGTCTCATGATAATTGTTAGCAACAGGAGGCACACATTGACATGATGCTGTTTATCATTTATTGTTAATTCTGACTGTTTATTTAAGACAATAAGTATCATTCCTTACAATATTTAGAGAAATGGAAACCACTGTAAATATGATAGATAATTGTCTAGAAGTTCACAGAACTACTTATTTAAAAGACTATCCCCTGGATTCACAAAAGCTTGCACGGAGTGCAACATTGGTGCAGGAACCCACGCAGGCAATATGTCTGCCGTGCGATCCAGGAACAGCCTGCAGGGGCGTGCACGAGCACTCCTGCACTAATCTTGCATGGTCTAAGCCCTGGTACGCAAATCACCCAATTTGCAGGTAAAATCCATGCAAATGAGGTGACTCTGCAATCCAGGAAGCTTGCAACAGTCCGTGCAAGACTAGTGCTATCCATAGAAATGTACTCGGTTAGTAACAGAGTACATTACTGCAAAATCCAATACAGAGCTATGACAGCTCCAAATAAAGGCTAAATATCATTGAGGAAGCATGCCAATGGCCAAGTATAAGGCCATTGGCATTGCAAACAATTCAAAAAATAAAAAAAATTAACTTTTATTTTTTTATTTTGCCAATCTCGGCTGTTTAAGCACAGGGCAGCAGTGCGCAAGCAGGATCGGGGGGAAAATAAGAAAATAAACCTAAAATAAGCATTCTAACTAAAATCAGTATTCTGTCATGCAAGTCAACAGCAGGCAGAAGACAATCTGGCCAGTGAGTAATGGTTGCTAAGGGGGGAGGCTCAGTGTGAGATATGTAACTATGCATTAGCAGGCAATCCTATGCAAATGAGGGGAAGGATAGTGAATCCCAGTTTTCCCCAGTATGTGAGGAAGGTCCCAACAGTGTAAGAGTATGAATAGCTGGGTGCAAGACTAGCAGGTAGGTGACATCATGGGGGGGGTGTCAGGCATACTGTAAGTGGATTGGAGGGCTGTGGCTCGGGTTTGCTCCTAGCTTAGCACAGCTAAGCTAGGGGGTGTGTCTAAACCTGCCTAGCAGTCTTTACAAAGTGTAAGCTGGTGTGCGCGCCACACACCGGGTTTTACAGGAAGAAAAAAGAAGTTAAACAAGGAAATAGCAGCAGTGTGCACACGAGCTTAAACAGGAAGGCAATGGGAAGGGAAAACAGCAGTAGGAAGGTATTCAAGGAGAACTAGCGCAGCTGGCAGGTGAAATGTATCAGAATCAGCCTATTACACAGGCAGTGGACCAGCCTAGCCCAGAACATTACTATAAACTAAGCAAACACCTTCCCCTCTGGGTTTTTCCCACACTCTACACTACCGGTGTATACAAGTGGGGAAATGTTAACAAACAAACCTACAAAATGCGAAGGGCTGCAGCAGGCAACATAGAACAATATGTGCAAGAGGCTGAGGGTGTTGAGGATGTGAATGCTGCCGAACAACCACAGTGAGGAGACGGAGAAGAGTGTACAGACGTAGGGTAACCTACCAGAGGCTACATGAGCTGGAGATAATAGAGCGCTATAAGGTGGACAGAGCCCTCCTACAGCAAATTGTTGAGCTGTGCCGGCCACACCTGACATACCAAACTGACCGAGGGGAACCCATCCCAGTGGATACCAAGGTATGTGTAGGCCTAGGTACACTAGCCACAGGTACCATCCAAAGCACAACTGGGGATATCATGGGGATCTCACAGGCATCAGCATCCAGAGTATTCCACCAGTTCCTGGATGCCATGTCAGCACATGCCAGTGAGCACGTATATTTCCTCAACACTCGTGAGGTGTTGACCAGCAATATACATCTCTTCTACCAAATAGCAGAATACTCTGAGGTAGTGGATATTATAGACTGCATGCACATATGCATCAAAGTACCACCTGGTAAGCAGGGTAGGACCTACATCAACTGCAGGAGCATCCCCTCCATCAACCTTCAGGTCATATGTGATGCCCAGGGCATTATAATGAATGTGTGTGCTGGCTGCCCTGGAAGCTATGACGATTCCCACATATGGCATCTGATGCAGCTGTACCAGAGATTTGCCAATGGGGACATCCCCTACGGTCACCTAGTGGAGAATGCTGGGTACACACTGGATCCGTGGCTGATGATACCCATCAGAAATGCACACACACCTGAACAACAATGCCATAATGAGGCACACGCACAGGCCAGACATATAATAGAGCATATGTTTGGGATGCTCAGGTCATGGTTCCAGTGTCTGGACACATCCGGTGGAGCCTTGCAGTATTTACCATCTACATGTACCCAAATTGTTATGGTATGTGCTATGCTACACAATATGATCCTGTGGAAACAGCTGCAGCAGGAACAGCAATAGGCAGGGCCACACAACCCCCCACCAATGCCAAGGCCTGCACAGGCACAGAGTGATCCAGAGGAAGAACAACTTGAGGCTGCCCCAGTAGGCAGAAGGAGGCGTGCCCAGTATGCCTAGTCTTGGCAAAGAGGCAACGCTTAGCACATATGCTGACACAGTAGGGACCCAGGGAATGGCACCTCTCTCTGACTCGCACATACAGTAAAAGGGATGCCAAATATGACACTACCTGTGCTCAACCATGTATAGGGAGTGTACTATGTGCATCCAACATAGGCAGCCCTCCAGCACCATCCGCAAGTCTGGCACACCCTCAAGGTAAGTCAATCAACCTACCAATTGACAAATGGAGTAGAATGTGTTGTTACCTGTAGCTATGGTATGGATGTGAGCATGCAAGGGAATTGGGTGTCTGAATGTTATGTCAGCAGACAGTAGACACCCATAGTGGCACCATGACATCTGTAACAAATAAGCACAGAAATAATTAAGTTCCAGTATAACAGCATCCACGAATTCTGCACCAGCACTTCCAAAGCACTCCACAGGTCACAAAGTTCAACAAAGTTTATTACATAAAATAAAAGTTAAGCGCTTTCATCTTACAAATGATTCATACATAAATTAATCATTTTATAATCCCATCTCTCATCACATGGTTTGAATCCCACAAGACCAAATGCTTATTTAAAGTGCTAGTGCTACATTTTATTCATTCCCTTCCATACTAAATTTCATTTACATGCTGGTACTTTTTAAAAAAACATTTGTTGTATAAAAATTTCCTAAAAAAGACTTATGTAAAAAAAACACTCTATTAAAATCATACAGCAACTCTGTACTTTTTTACACATGTTCATTTTTTTAGAACATGTGTAAAAAAGTACAGAGTTGCTGTATGATTTTAATAGAGTGGTTTTTTTACATAAGTCTTTTAGAAATTTTATACAACAAATGTTTTTAAAAGTACCAGCATGTAAATGAAATTTAGTATGAAGGAATGAATAAAATGTAGCACTAGCACTTTAAATAAGCATTTGTCTTGGATTCAAACCATGTGATGAGAGATGGGATTATAAAATGATTAATTTATGTATGAATCATTGTTCTGAAGAAGTCTTGGATGTAAGATGAAAGCGCTTAACTTTTATTTTATGTAATAAACTTTGTTGAACTTTGTGACCTGTGGAGTGCTTTGGAAGTGCTGGTGCAGAATTCGTGGATGCTGTTATACTGGAACTTAATTATTTCTGTGCTTATTGGTTGACTGTTCTGGTTATCGTTTCATCTGTAACAAATACTGAAGTCACCATAGTAGCCAGCACTATACAGGGTGGCAAAACCCACTACAGGAAATGTGCTGAGCGACATGTGTGTCCATATGACCCACACATGCCAGTCAGGATGGTTCATATATCCAACAACAGTCTCAGCCAGCAGAACAGGTGTAGACAAACCCAAACAGAGTCTGTGCCATGGCCCCAGAATGATGGCTATGGTTAACGTCCACCCCAGGCCTACACAGACAGACCACAGCAGGGCAGGCAGTGGGATGTAAGTTCTGAAGGGTAGGAAGTCAGACAATAATATGTAGGGCAACCAAAGCCACGATCTGTAATACACTGGTATGCCTCTAGTCAGCATGATAGTTAGCAATACAAATTAAAATGGAGTACCTGACATACCAGTACAGTCATAGTAAATGTGTACAAGTTTCACGTGTGCCCCCCACATCCCACATAGTAATGTAATAACAGTCAGTTGTGCCTCCCCAACCCTGTGTAGAAATGTAGAAATAGTCCGGTTTGCCCCTTCCCATCCTACATAGCAATGTAATAATAGTCAGGTGTGCCCCCCCAACCCTGTATAGAAATGTAGAAATAGACAGGTGTGCCCCCACATCCTACATAGTAATGCAATGACAGTCAGGTGTGCCCCCCCAACCCTGTGTAGAAATGGCAAAATAGTCTGGTGTGCACCCCCATCCTACATAGTAATATAATAACAGTCAGATGTGCCCCCAACCCTGTGTAGAAATGTAGAAATAGGCAGGTGTGCCCCCCATCCTACATAGTAATGTAATAACAGTCAGGTGTGCCCCCCTCACTCCTATGAAGAAATGTAGAAACAGTCAGGTGTGCCCCCCCATCATACATAATAATGCAATAACAGTCAGGTGTGCCCCCAACCCTGTGTAGAAATGTAGAAATAGTCAGGTGTGCCCCCCCATCCTACACAGTAATGTAATAACAGTCAGGTGTACCCCCCCACTTCTGTGTAGAAATGTAGAAACAGTCAGGTGTGTCCCCCCCGCTATGCAGAAATGTAGTAACAGTCAAAGCCAAATGATCAATGGGTACCCTGCAGAGACAGCATGCTACCTGTCGGTGTACAACGCAAAGGTCAGTACTGCAGCACAAACTACCTGGACATGATCTACACATTCATTACAGACGGCCATACTGGGCATGCTCACACACTTAGAGAAATGAAGGCAATGTCAGTCAACAACATACTGAAAGGTCATACTGGGCATGCTCGCACACTTAAACACATGAAGGCCATGACTGCAAGCACCAGTGGACCAGACATATCTGGCAGTTGCAGTTGTTAGTGCAGACACTCGTCAGTATGCACCACTCATGGTTTGCACACACAGTGGATAGAAATACAGACATATATGTCAGGACAGCACACTATAATAAGCCAAAGGTAGAAGTACATAGATTTGTGGAAGGGGGTGACTGTGACAAGGAGCCATCCAGGCCTGTCCCACCCAGCAGACAGCCAAAGGGCCCCAAACACATGAGGTGCAGATGTCACTCACTGCAGATACTAGCCACCAGTATCTGTCAGCATTACAGACTATGTGGTGCACGTGCCAGCTGTGTAACATGACTGTACAAGGAAGTAGTCATCTAGCAGCTGTATACATGTACCTGTGACATAAGACCCCGTGTGTCCCTGCATGTGGCGTGCAACCCCTAAATGAATGGGTTATGGCCCATGCACACACTGCCCTCCCCATAACCCTACCTTGACAAGCCTGCTGAGGTCATCCAATGTGAAATACACCTTTGGGAGTATTGCAGCCCAGTAATCTCTGTGGCAAGTCCCATAACTGGGTACTGCTGTAGTGTGATAAACTAGTTAGGTAGAAATTCTAATCCCAACCTTGGCAACTATGTGTGTATCTGTTTGTGTGCGTGTCTGTCTCTGACTGTGTAGAGCGCAATGCTTTTTAGGGTACTCACACTCCTTACAATTCATATACTCAACTTTGGCAAGGCTGCTGATGTCACCCACCTAGAAATACACCTCTGGGAAGGTTACAGCCCAGTAATCTCCATAGCATGTCCTGTAACTGGGTACTGCTGTAGTGTGATAAAGTAGTTAGGTAGGAGTTCTAACCCCAGACTTAGCATCTGTGTGAGTATTTATGTGCGTGTTTGGCTGTGTAGAAAGCAATGCTTTTTAGGGTACTCACACTCCTTACAATTCATATACTCAACTGTGGCAAGGCTGCTGATGTCACCCTCCTAGAAATACACCTCTGGGAAGATTGTAGCCCAGTAATCTCCATTGTGCATCCTGTAACTGTGTACTGCTGTAGTGTGATAAAGTAGTTAGGTAGGAGTTCTAACCCCAGACTTGGTAACTGTGTGTGTGTGACTCTGTGTGTGCGTTTGTGTGCATGTGTGTCTGTCTCTGACTGTGTAGAGAGCGATGCTTTTTAGGGTACTCACACTCCTTGTAAATCATATACTCGACTTTGGCAAGGCTGCTGATGTCACCCACCTAGAAATACACCTCTGGGAAGATTGCAACACAGTAATCTCTGTAGCGCATCCTGTAACTGCGTACTGCTGTAGTGTGATAAAATAGTTATGTAGGAGTTCTAACCCCAGACTTGGCAACTGTGTGTGTGTCTGTGTGTGTGTCTCTGACTGTGTAAACAGCAATGCTTTTTAAGGTACTCACACTCCTTACAAGTCATATACTCAACTTTGGCAAGGCTGCTGATGTCACCCACCTAGAAATACACCTCTGGGAAGGCTGTAACATAGTAATCTCTGTAGCATGTGCTGTAACTGCGTACTGCTGTAGTGTGATAAAGTAGTTAGGTAGGAATTCTAACCCCAGACTTGGCAAGTGTGTGTCTGCATCTGTGTGCATTTCTGTCTGACCCTGTCTGTGTAGAGGGCAATGCTTTTAGGGTACTCACACTCCTTAAAATTTATATACTCAACTTTGGAAAGGCCGCTAATGTCACCCACCTAGACATACACCTCTGGGAAGGTTGTAGCCCAGTGATCTCCATAGCACATCCTATAACTGTGTACTGCTGTAGTGTGATAAAGTAGTTAGGTTGTTGTTCCAATCCCAGACATGGCAAGTGTGTGTCTGTCTGTCTGACTCTGTGTAGAGAGTGATGCTTTTTAGGGTACTCACACTCCTTACAATACATATACTCAACTTTGGCAAGGATGTTGATGTCACCCACCTAGACATACACCTCTGGGAAGTTTGTAGCCCAGTAATCTCTGTAGTGCATCCTGTAACTGCGTACTGCTGTAGTGTGATGTAGAACTGTGGTAGAGTTCCATCCTCACCCATGGCAGTTCTACATGTTTTGTGTGTGTTTCAATATCTGTGCATGGAGCAATGCATTATAGACTAGTCACACTCACTACATTTCAAATGGCCTACTTTAGCAATCCTGCTGATGTCATTCATTGTGAAATACACCTTTGGGGAAGGAGTTCTCTCGTAATCTCTGTGATGAGTCCTGTAACAGCTCCATGCTTTAGTGTGATATAGACCTCTGTTAGGGGTTCTATACCCACACATGTTGGTTGTGGATGTTTTGTGTGTGTGTCTCACTGTCTGTGTAGGGAGCAATGCATTTTAGGCTAGTCACACACAGTACATTTCAAATGCCCTACTTTGACAATTCTGTTGATATCATTCATTGTGAAATACACCTTTGGGGAAAGAGTTCTTGAGTAATCCCCGTGGTGCGTCCTATGACAGCTCCATGCTGTAGTATAATATAGATCTCTGTTAGGGGTTCTATACCCACACATGTCAGTTGTGGATGTTTTGTGTGTGTCTCACTGTCTGTGCAGGGAGCAATGCATTTTAGGCTAGTCACACTCACTACAATTTGAATGTCCTACTTTGGCAATCCTGCTGATGTCACCCAATGTGAGCTACACCTTTGGGGAAGGAGTACTCCAGTAATCTCTGTGACACATACTATAACTGCTGTAGTGTAATAAACTAGTAAGGGAGGGGTTCTACTCCCAGATATGACAGGTGCATGTGTGTGTTCATGTTTGTAACACGTATCCTATGTGGAGGTTGTTGTGAGTGTGTGACACCAGTGGTCAATGGGGAGTAGGTTTTGCATATTTCTTATATGGTGGCCCTACTTTATATCATAATGTCCACCGTACAGGGATAACAGATGTGAAATAGCTAAGAGGCTAGAGTGCAAAGCCATACCCATACATGTGACATCAAGGCCAAGCAATCACAGTTAGCAACCCCAGTATTATCCAGACCGCACTCTCAACCCATGTCTCATACACACACACACACACACACACACACACACACACACACACACACACACACACACACACACACACACATGCCTGGGCAACAGCCAATATGTGGGTAGTACACTGCATATTGGCCAGTGATAGTAACTATGGGGTGATAGCTGTCGGCTACAGAGGGCATGGCACCCTGTCCATCTGTCCAATATGCACGTACATGCAGACAGTGCACCTTCCCCATGTTCCCCAATGGACACCTAAAACACCTGTGGTGCAATCACATGTGACCCACAAAGGACATACCATGCCTGAAAACATGCCCTGTATTGACACATGCCACTAACACTAGGGAATGCCATTAGCATGCTATCAATTTAGGTGCAGGGTAAACTTGCTGCCAATTATCAGTTCCCACCAAATGTGGGCAAGACTGACACATCTGATAATAATCTGTGTTCACAACATGGGCCAGACACCCCAGGTACAGTTCCACATGTCACTGTACATGCATGTGGAAGTTGTGCACATCCCAGACACTGTCCATGTCATAGACTAAGGAACACATACATGGCAAGCGATGCACAGCATTGGCCACACACAATAGTCACCCAGTTGACTGGATGGGGGATACAATACCCAACTGTGTAGGCAAATGCAGACACTACAGCCCTGAGCCACAATGCAGACCATCATCATGTGGTCTGATGCCAAGGTATACCCATTGCCTAGCCTTGTACAGCCATCTGGCACAGTCAACCACCACACACCCATGCAGACATGCACCCATGCATGTCAGTTCTGGCACCCTGTGTGTTTGTGTGTGTGTGTTGTATGGTGCGTATGTTCACATCCACACTCCCTACAACCCCCATGGGCATACTGAAGCATGCTGTCTGATGTCAGACACCTCCCCATACCCTTTGCCCATTCAACCCCCATATGACCCCTGTGGTGCATGTGATACCTGCACAGTGATGTGTTGTGGCAATCCCACTACTAATGAGTTGTAATCCTGGCCCTGTCAAATGTGTCAATGTGTGTGCGTCCCTGTGATAGTGTGGCTGTGTTGATGCTGGCACCTGTTCATGTGGACAGGCATGTGTATGTCACCTACTGTATAGCTATCATATCCCTGTTGCAGATGTCAGTCACCATCATATATATATTCTGAGGGCTCCACAACAGGTAACCCATGTGGTATATCCAGTAACTGCATAGAACTGTGATAGCACTACATAGTCATCAGGGTTTGATACCCTGTGCTGGTAGGTGTGTGACACAAACATGCTTATGTTTTACTCTCCTACCACTCCCTGACTTGTCTTTGCCTCTGTCTGCCTCTCCCACACCCTCTCTGGTGGATGTGGAGACCTACACCTGCTTTGCATGGCAGCAACATGTGTTTTTTAAGTGATGTTCATGATCAGCTGATGGCCTCTGCACAAATTGCAGCCCTCCCCTAGCTGATTGCATGTGGAACAGCTATGGTAACATTCCTATAGCCAATTGCATGGAAACACACTCCAATATCTAGAAACATCATGTTGGTGTTGGCCCTTTTCCTTCACTGTGAGCAGGAACTAGATCTGTTATTTGGCAAACAGCATCTCAGATGAATTGGGGATTTACTTCTAACAACATACACTATGGAAACAGGGCAACACACAGGAAGGGGATGTAGCTGACCTGACTACAGACTGTAAGTGCTGCTATACTGCATTTGGAGTACTGTTGGTTTAACAGTGTGTGTGTGGATATGACTGTCCTACATGTCTCAATACCTTCCATGTCAGTTTCATGTTTATGAGGAATCCCCATCTTCAGAGTCATCTGCAGATGGGGCAGTGTGTTGTGCCTTTGGTTTCACGTGTTACCAATGGAGCATCTATCTGTGGACTACAGAAGGTAGTGTGAGGACTTCAGTCTGTAGATTGTGAAAGCCATGACAGTTACTAGCTTCTAATCCCTCATAGGACATATGTTGCAACAAAACCTGTTACAACAGCAAATGTATGAGGTTATCAAAGCAGCATGTCATCATTGGCCCAGTGTATGTGCTTCCAGCCACAACTCCGTCAACCAGTGTACATATGTCATGCATGAAGTGGTGCATATGTGCTGTACACCATAATTAGTGTCATCATATCTGATAACAAGCCAGTGAGATAGACTGCTACACATGTTATGTACAGTAGGGGTTATATTTGATGACATAACCTGGACATGCTGTGGATGTTTGTACAGTATTGAGGTCTGTGTACTTATGATAAATTTCAACAGTGTGTGTATTGTTAATATGTACTTTAGCCTGTGTACAGACTGTGGTAGATGTCATTGTTCTAGGTCCCGTCCTATCTGATGTTACATGCTGCTCCACTGTATGGTACCATATTGGCGTACATGTTTGTAGGGCCATACACACACATGTCCCATACCACAGACAGCCATCAGACCAAACTGTGTAGCAACCCAGTATATGTAGGGTCAGTCTGTGAGTGGCACATATGAGGATGGTGTCGAACAGATAGTCCATATACTGTTATATTATGCCAGCTTAACATATGTGGCTGTGGCTGTGTTCACATTGGTTGTGGTTATGCACTTTCACACAAGTGTATCTTACCCTGTGCTGTGACATGCCTGTAGAACCTGCTATATATATGCAGGAACATGTGCATTCCCCATAGGAGATATAGGCCAGTGTTGAGCCAATCTGCCTGTAGCCTGCACAGTGCATTGTTACATGCCTAGCAGTTTAGTGTACTTACCCAGTGAGATGTCATGTGCAGATACTTGCCAGATTTACTGCTGCCGGGCCTTCCTTAACAGTCATGTATGTCAGACAGAGCAGTGGATGCTGTACAGATGTATGTCAATATCTAGTGGGTGGTATGTGGCCATGGCAGCGGTTATTATGTGTCAGGCCAGACAGAAGTGTGTGAATGCATAACCTATTGTGGCAAATGTATTCCAGTCATACATGGCTGTCTGCATCCATATTGTCAGGCATGGTACACATGTTTAGCAATAAGGGGTTATGTGTACACCTCTGGACTGTACAGAGTATGTCAGAATGTCCACATATATTGGCCAATATCTCTGCTGCAGTCCACAGGGGCATTACGTGCTAGCAGCAGTACTTTACTATGATGTTCTTAGGATGTCTGTCAGTAGCCAATGGCACACATGTTATAAGCAGATGTGACTTCCAATACACACCATGTCTGTGAAGACAATCCCAATGACAGTAGGAATAGTCTACTAATATACCTGCTATACATACCTGACATCCCCTTGCACTATGACTGTGGGACTATAGAGGCTGGGGTAGGGCTACACTCCATCTCCAGGACATATGGTGGAAATATATGTA
>NC_056731.1:1264507828-1264510328 GCF_019279795.1 Protopterus annectens
TGAGCTTATCTATAATGCCCTAGTGGGGTATTGTATCGAAGGCTTTTGCGAGGTCCAGGTAGGCTTTGTGGACCACCTTCCCCTCGTCAATGGCCTTAGTAACTGTTTCAAAGAAATCAACCAGGGTTAAGAGGCAGGATCTGCCCTTAACAAAGCCAAACTGGGTAGGATCCAGTTTCTGTAGGTCCCCAATGAGGTCCATGATGATCCTTTCCATAGCTTTGCAGACCAAGCTAGTCAGGCTTATGGGGTGATAGTTTCCAGGATCCGTTGAGGCATCACCTTTTTGGAGAGGGACCACTGTTGCTGTACGCCACTCTTTGGGTACACATCCTATAGTAAGGCTGAGATTGAACAGTAGTTTTATGTTTGGGTTTAGCTCTTCTTGGAGTTCATGTAGGACACAGCCCAGGACAACGTCTGGTCCCATTGATGCTGTGTTTTTTGCTTTGGAGAGGGCAGCTCTTACCTGAGCATCTGAGATGTCAGGGGGGCAGCACTCTGCTGGGATAGATATTTGCCCTTTGGTGGGAGGGGAGAAGTTTGCGCTGAACCTGTCAGCTAGGATGTTGGCAATGTCTGTGGGTTTGGTGTATTTTTTGTCATTTTGGACTAATTCTGAGCATATCTGGGAATTCCCACCCAGGTTCCTAACATAACTAAAGAAAGCCTTGTGATTATCCTTAGTGTCCTGTGCAATTTCTCTCTCGAAGCTGGCCTTAGACGATTTTATGAGTGCCCGTAGTTTTTTGCTAATACTGATCAGAGATGCCTTCCCTTTTTGGGATTTTGCTCTATCATGTAGTAGCTTCCTCCTTCTATTGTATAGTTTGTTTATGGCCGGGGTCCACCAGACAGGACATCTGCCTTTGGAGGATTGGGACTTGGTTTTATGTGGGATTGCATGATCCATGCATTCCTGAAGGTGTTCATAGAATGCGTTTATAAAGGATTCTGCGGTCTGGGCCATATTTTCCACAGGCCCGGGGGCTTTGAAGGATTCCACCTTGGTTTGAGGAGTGTGAAATTTGCATTAGAGAAGTTTTTCACTGTGGTTTTCAGGGCAGGGGGTGGAGTCGGGATGTGAATATCCAGTGAGATTAGTTTATGGTCTGATCTTACCAGTGAGGGATACACTTCTGGTCTGGAGCATAGAGTCCCCATGTTGGTGATGATCAGGTCCAGTATGTTTTCCCCTCTTGTGGGAGTGGTAACACGTTCTTCCATAGCATTTGAGTTTATAAATTCTAGGAACCTTTGGGCTAGGATGTTAGAGCTAGAGTAATGCTCCCAGTCTATGTTTGGGTAGTTGAAGTCACCCAATATAATGGTGTTTGGAGAGACCTTCATATTTTCCAGTGTTCTCAGGAAGGCCGAGTGGGGTTCCTGGGTTTGGGAGGGTGGTCTGTAGCAGGCTATAAACTGGAAGGCAGTTTTACCCACTGTTAGTTGCACATGGATAGTCTCTGATGCTTTGTGCTGTGCCACCAAACTGGAGGTGTGGGTATATTTGACAAATATTGATACTCCCCCTCCTTTTGTGGTTCGTTCCAAGTTTTGGGGCTGAAAAGCATGGTATGAGGTATAACCTGGTAGTGCTGGGGTGCTCTCGGGATCCTTGAACCAGGTTTCTGTTACTGCACAGATATCGATGTTCTCCATGCTAAGGAGAGTTTCAAGTGCGTGCATCTTGAGGTTTAGACTTCTGGCGTTGAGTAGCATTACTCTTAGTTTCTTATCCCTTGTGATACCTATGGAGGTGGGTTTGTCTTTTGAGCCTTGCCTAAAAAAAGCACTATGGGGGTAGCAAGAGCCTTTGCCAATATCCGAAAGCCCAGGGGTGACAGGTGCAAGCCGTCCCTAGCGAAGCATCATGGCTTGACGAGCATGTCATCCCAGGCTGACAGGCATTGGATCCCCTTTGAATGACACCAATACCTAAGCCAATTGTTGAAATTGATCATCTTGTCTTCATATTGTGGCATCATTCTTGGCGATGCTACTCAAGGTCAGGGTCATACTGGCCTGGGCTACATGCTCAGAGAGCTCCTCTATGTCTCTTTTCATGTAGTCCAGGGAGGTACGTCTCAGGTCATTCACACCAGCATGGATAATGACTGAGTCATATTTGTACTTGCCTTGGAGTGACCTGAGTGCTTGTGTTATGTGGCAGATCCTAGCGCCTGACAGGCAGCTCACCGTAACCTTCTCCTTGTTCAGCCTGGTGAGCGGGACGTCAGTGTGCCTGACGATAGAGTCACCTATTACAAGTGTATCAGGTGTGTTGTTTAACCTTAAGGGCTGTGACTGTTCGGCACACTGGCTTTGTGAGTTATGTGTTGTACGTGTTTTGTTTTGGGGTAGCGGTTGCTTGGGTGTCTGCTTTGGAGGTCTCTGCTGCTTAGGCAGATTTTTATTTAGAGCCTCCGACTATGTTTTTGTGTGTTTATGTGTTTGGTTTGCTGTCGTGGTAGGTCTATGTGAGACTGGAATTGTAGTG